>NC_079901.1:18736771-19037857 GCF_024868665.1 Triplophysa rosa | reverse complement strand
CGTAGAAATGGTCAACAATAACACTGTCTACATCAACGGGACTGCCGTAATGCAGGTGAAACCAGGGACATATCAAATAAAATGGGCAGAATGTCATTCCCATACCATTAACATCCAAATTATTTTGCATTAACCTTAGATTAATACTTGGTCCTGAAAAAGGTATTTTTAAAAGCTGTGTTTATCACCTTAGTGATAGCAGAACATAATTAAGAACACTTCACTTATCATGCCAAAAACTGACTTCAGCAAGATAAAACAAATGAACAAACTTATCTTCCTTTTTTATTTGAAATCTCATCAATAACATTTTAGTTAGTTAGCTCCCACAATTTCCTGTAATTTGTCATAAGAGAGATTTTAGAAACGCACGCACGCACGCACGCACACACACACACACGTCATTTTAATATAACTTTGTTTATCTAACAAGCATTCCTTGCTTGCAATGTTGGTAGATTTTTTTTTAATTATTTGAAAGCTAATGAGATCTTCTCTATTGTTTAGCCAGCTCAGTTCAATTGGGATCCAGAGACAGTGGGTTTAATACACGGCTCATTCTTCTGGGGCTACATTGTCACTCAAATCCCTGGAGGTTTCATCTCCAATAAACTAGCTGCTAACAGGTGAGTCTCATTGTTTGGAGAGAACATATATGTACTAGTGTAAATCTCCCAAATTACATTCAGTTCACCAAAGTGTTAAAGGGGGTTTCTAGACCCTGGGGACACTGCGAGTGCAGTGGTCAGGTCTGTAAGGGTTAAATTTGTGTGTTGATTAAAGGGCCGATATCAGTCTTGTAATAAAAGCCTCACAGGAAGAGAGGACATGTGGCTGACAGAGTTAATAATGAAAGATCCAACAGCAGATATCACGCTGAAATACCAGCCACTGGAATATTACAAGTGTCACTTACACACTGTTTTGGAAAAAATAAACCAGGCAGATGGATGGATTAAACTGAGATAGAGGACAACTGAATGAACTAAAATGACTTTTCTGTTGTGTGATCGCCAGTGATGTAGTTCTACAAGAGTTTGTGGGACCTTTATCAGGTAAAAATGATTGCATGAAATCTTCCAACATTATTTAATTGCAGTTTTTATGCGTTTTGATATTGACTTGTGATATTGAAGGCTCTGTCACATGTTTCCTGAATTCCTCATTTCTCAAGTTAGCCTACAGAAATGACAAAGTTTCTCTCTAGGTGTCACTAACACACCATGTTATGTGATTTTTAAGGCGCAATGCTCAACTATATTAGACTTTCAAAACTCCATTTAAAGTGTAAGTTCAGCCAAAAAGAAAAATTATTTCATCATTTACTTACCCTTTTAAACCTGACTTTCTTTCGCAGAACACAAAAGAATATATTTTGAAGAATGTTAACTGGCACCCATTCCCTGCATTGGTTTTAAATAGAAATGAATGGGGGCCAGTGCTGTTCTGTTACCAACTTTCGTCAAAATATCTTCTTTTGTGTTCTGCGGTAGAAAGACAGTCATAAAGGTTTCAAATGACAAGTGGGTGAGTAAATGACAGATTTTCTTCTTTATGGGTGAATTGGGATGAAATGCTAAACTTTGTAATGGTTGCATTGATTTAATGTTTTTATCATAACTGAATATCTCTAAATTGTTTCGCAGGGTCTTTGGGGCAGCAATTTTCTTGACATCAGTGCTAAACATGTTTATTCCATCAGCTGCCAGGGTCCATTACGGCTGTGTGCTGTTTGTGCGCATCTTACAAGGACTAGTGGAGGTGAGTCAACATTAACTTCCAAACGTGACACTGTTCATTCTGTCACAAAGCGTTTACTCTTGTTTTCTTCGTTGTTGTGTATGTTACATAACCCGATTTGTTAATTATTTACATTACTTTTGTTACATTTTAAGATTGAGTTTTATGGTACATAAATTCGTATTAACTGAGTCATTAAGACAGTCTCTTACGAGTCCGCCATATTGAGGAGGGCAAAACACATACAAGTGAATAGGGATCTAGGGTATTTTTGTATAAAAATCACAGAAAAGTTGACATTTTTCAAACGATTTTAAATGTACATGGAGTACAAAAGCGTTCTGTGCATTGAAATCGGTTGGGAAATATTATTGTGTGCCTTTTTTTTCTGAAAAACTGCAGCTTCCCGTTTCTTTACGTTTACTTCTATAGGTATTTGTCTTTTTTCACAATATGGCGGCGATTTACAACCATTGCCCTGAGTTTGTGTGAGTCAGACAGGGGAGTGGTTAGCAAACCGGTTTAAAAACAATTATTATCACTACAAACCCATATGTTCATTATTCAGAGGTCATACATTTTGTGACATAAAGCAGATGTCTTGTCCATCTTTGTAGTGATAAGAAGTGTAAAGTTAAATGTTAAATAATTGATATATGAAACTCCAACAGGGTGTCACATATCCAGCTTGCCATGGTATGTGGAGCAAATGGGCTCCTCCGCTGGAGAGAAGCCGTCTGGCCACTACCTCTTTCTGTGGTGAGTATGTCTGTGATTACTATACAGAGTAACTACTCATTGAAATAAAAACAGAAACCATCACATATATTCTTAAAGGTTTTATAGGAATTGGGTCCACTGGTAATGCGTTGCGTCCTATTGGTGTGATGTTATCTTGGAACCCACAGAACACAATAAAATCCTTTTAAAATAAGACCCAAAACACATTACAGAAAGTTACATACATTTTACATAAAATTGTATAATGGTTTTAATGGTAAAAAGCTGATGGTTTGTTGTGGTGTTGATTTAAAAACATTTTTTCTGCAAGGGATAGGGTGCCCACCAATTAAATTAGTAATAAGTATTGGAAGTATTGGACGGATAACTAACTCGACTCATAGAAATCTTTCCCACAGTCCACTTTGCTGACCAGTAGCCTGAGGGGGGTTGAGAGGGTGGAAGTATGGTCTATCACAACTCAAATGCATGAAAACAGCCGCGTTTAATAATACACTGGTGCCATGACAACGTCTGCTTCAAACGGCTCTTAACATGGCCACTAAATGAAGATAGTCTGCACACAGCTTCACCTTCAGTTTGTCAAAGAGGCTTTCTCCTGTTGATACAAATGAAGTAGTGCCCTCTTCTCTGTTCAAAAGCTCACTCGAGAATCCTTTCCTATATCAAACAGGAAGGTTTACAAGTGCATCCAGTAATAAAATATACATTAAGACACCTTTCCATTAAAATCCCATTTCCAGCAGCTGGCAGCCTGTCTCGGGCTGTAACACGTGGTGCCAGGTTTGAGATCTGAAGTGGGTGCACGTGTAACGGAGCAGAATGCTCGGGTCTGTCAAGATTTCTTGCATTTATTTCTTATTTATTTAAAGCCATAATCTTATTTTGTGGAACACCAAGGAGAATTAAATAAAAAATTAAATATTCATAAGTGTAATCCATGAGTCCTTGATTTATTCTATATAAATTTTCTGAAGCTATCAAGAATAGATTGAATAGTTCATCATTCCCAGATCTTCTCCGGTTCAGCTTTCACATCTATTCTAGTAATGTTTCATTTTAGTCTTTTATTAGAGAAATAAATAAATTATAAACAAATTCTCAAATAAATCTTTGAAAAATAAGTCAACGAAGCTAAATATACAAAATTTTGCAAATGAAAAATGAAACAAAGAAAGGATGCCCTGTCAGAACCTAACACGTTGAAAGGGCCTCGTGATGGTTAAATTAGCATAGATAAAGAGAATATATTACAGGTTGATTAATCCCCCTCTTTTAATTTAACTTTCTTAATTACTCCTGTGTGCGTGTGTGTGTTGGATGACAGGATCTTATGCAGGGGCTGTAATAGCCATGCCACTGGCTGGAATATTAGTGCAGTATGTGGGCTGGCCCTCTGTCTTCTATATATACGGTGAGCTTGAGTCTTTAAATGCATTGTTTTTCCAGTTACACACCAGTTTATGTTCAGGTTTGATGACATTGCATCATACACAATCACATTGCATTAAAGTGATAGTTCACCCAAAAATGAAAATTCTGACCTCATTTGTGCACTCTCTTGTCATTTCAAACCTGTATGACTTTATTTCTTCCGCAGAACACGAAAGAAGATATTTTGAAGAAAGTTAGTAACTGAACAGCTCCGGCACCCATTCACTTCAATTGTATAGACACAAAACCAACTCAAGTGAATGGGTGCTGGTTAACATCATTCTTCAAACTATCTTTTTTAGTGTTCTGTGGAAGAAAAGAAAGTCATACAGGTTTGAAATACCATGAGGGTGAGTAAATGATGACAACATTTTTATTTTGGGGTGAACTTTAAAAACACTTTAAAACAGCGTGGTGCCAAATCCTCACACAATAAAGACGGGGGGAAATAATGGAAAAGAAAATGTACTTCTACAGTCAGGACAGTGTCATAATGGGACATTTTAAAGCCCAACAGTGTGCAATGTTAGCAATCAGACTGACACGATTTATGTGCTCATTTCCAGGTGTGTTTGGCATTATATGGTATACCTTCTGGCTCCTGCTCGCTTATAACAGCCCAGCTGCACATCCCACCATCAGTGAGGAAGAAAGACTGTACATAGAGACCTCGATTGGGGAGGGAGCCAATCTAATGAGTGCTACTGAGGTATTACACTATATTATATTGTACTTGGGCAGGCCTTGGCCACAAGAATGAAGTCTTAATTTGTTGTAGCACATCAAGAAACACTTGTCCTAAAAAAGGCAGTTATTTTGAAAATGAATAATATTTATACAGTATGTGTAGATGTAATCTAAGAAGCGCTTCATTTCAGCCATTTTGTTAAAGTGATAGTTCGCCCAAAAATAAAAATTCTGTCATCATTTACTTACCCTCTTGTCATTTCAAACCTGTATGACTGTCTTTCTTCCGCAGAACACAAAAGAAGATATTTTGAAGAATGTTGTTAACTGGCCCCCATTCACTTGCATTGATTTTGTGTCCATGCAATAGAAGTGAATGGGGGCCAGTGCTGTTCGTTTGCCAACTTTCTTCAAAATATCTTCTTTTGTGTTCTGCGGAAGAAAGAAAATCATAAATGTTTGAAATGTCAAGAGGGTGGGTAAATGATGACAGAATTTTCATTTTTGGGTGAACTACGCCTTTAATTGTACAGCTATTGTAGTCTAGGTGATAGACCAAAAAAATCTGCTCATCCGTCATAGACTTTCCTGTCACGATGCCCAAGCCAATCCTGCTGTTAGTTATTTCAAATATATCAAATATAAAATGGTATAAACACATTTATGCATTCTATATTTCGTAACAGAAATTCAAAACTCCTTGGCGTGAATTCTTCACATCTATGCCTGTCTATGCCATTATTGTGGCAAACTTCTGTCGTAGCTGGACCTTTTACCTCCTGCTCATTAGTCAGCCAGCTTATTTTGAAGAGGTCTTTGGCTTCCCCATCAGCAAGGTGGGTTTTATTACTATAATCTCTAATACAAAATAAATTAATATAGACTATATGAACTCCCATGTGCTGTACAGTTCATGTGGAATAACTTGGGATGTTTCAGGTGGGCATTTTGTCAGCTGTGCCCCACATGGTGATGACGATCATTGTGCCGATTGGAGGCCAGCTGGCTGATTTCCTGAGGAGTCGGAAAATCCTCTCTACCACAAATGTGCGCAAAATCATGAACTGTGGAGGTAATGCTAAGTGCACAGTTTTTTTGGACATAAAGTGTGTAATGTTTACAGGCTTCCTGAGCATGTTCCCTGTCCTCCATTGGTTGGACAAACAGATAGCTTTGCCCCAAACGTACACCAGCTGGCAAAGATGAAGCATTTTAGTATAAAAACCTATTTAAAACCTTGTACTGTATGTTAAAAAAGTTAACAAAAATGATGAAACGTTAGATTATCAGTAAGGTTGGGCTGATCATTAGGTAATATGTAACTAATGGCATCATTCACAGGTTTTGGCATGGAGGCCACACTGTTGCTGGTGGTGGGGTTCTCTCACACACGTGCTATGGCCATCTCATTTCTCATTCTGGCTGTGGGCTTCAGTGGATTTGCGATATCAGGTGACACATGAGACAGGTGTCAGTCATCAAAGTGCAGCCATTGTTAACATCATCCTGATAGTTTGTCCTCGCGGTTTAAGCTGTATTTTATTCTAACTATTCCTCCCAAATTTAGCACAATAAACTCCAAACGTAAAAATCTATTTGCTCAAAAATATTTTGGATCCACTACTTACAAAATTTGGTCGCACAGTACAGGAACAAACATAGACCCTGTTTAATGCATACAACCTGTTCTGTGACAGGTTTCAATGTAAACCATCTGGACATAGCTCCACGATATGCCAGTATTCTCATGGGCATCTCCAATGGAGTGGGAACCCTGTCTGGTATGGTATGCCCCCTCATCGTTGGAGCGCTCACCAAACACAAGGTATTTATCGTAACATCCCATGCATGCAGTATTTAAGATGCTTTGGGTATTATTTTTTATCATTTGTAATTTTTTTGCCATGCCTTCAACAGACTCGTCTGGAGTGGCAGAATGTTTTTGTGATCGCGTCCATGGTGCATTACTCGGGTGTGATCTTCTACGCCATCTTCGCCTCCGGTGAGAAGCAGGACTGGGCCGATCCTGAGAGCACCAGCGATGATAAATGTGGCATCATTGGAGAAGACGAGCTGGCTGATGAGACAGAGCCAGGCAGTGATAGTGCCCTGGCAATCAGAAAGAAGTCTTACGGTACCACAGACAATTCCACAGGCCGCAAGCAAGGCTGGAAGAAGAAGAGGGGGGTCACCATGCAAGACGATGAGGATCATGGCTCGAATCATTATGAAAACGGGGAGTATCAAAACTAGTTTCAATGACATTCTGTCAGTGAAAGCCCAGGACTGCTCTCTCACCCAAAGAGTGATGTGTTTATTTGACTGCAGAGGTCAGCCCACCCTGGGACCACAACATTTCTTTTAACATGTGACACAACAGCATATGTTTTGGATGGCGTCCTTTGATTTCACCCTGCTGAATGAACGGTTTACATGGGGATTGTCAATGTTTTGTGAGTTGTTTTAAAATGGAGATCTTTAGCCTGAAACAGGGTTGACAAATTTGCATAACAAAACCAGCCCAAATACCAAAACTATACAGGCATTGGTATGCACAACACACAAGTTCTTCTTAAAAATCATTGTATAGTACCATAAAAACGGTGTATATTCATATTCATCTTACCTTTCATATTAACTAAAAAATGACAGCTGATTAACAAAATCCTTCCTTATTTAACCTGTAGCAACAGTATAAAAGTGGCCCAAATCCCCGGGCAAACCGTGGACTTGGCAACCCTGACCTTAAACATTCAACTTATTTTTTATGAATTATTAACAAAAGAAAAGAACATACAGTGGCCCCAAAATTATTGAAAAACATTTTAATCGTTTCGCAGAGCAACTGCAAATAAATTTAACTAGAACTTAACTTCCTCTTTACGCTTTTGTTGATCATTTTTTGCTATTTCATCCAATATTTAATCTGAATTTGACAACTAGTTAATATAGAACAGGAAGTATTGAAATGCCTTCATTTTGAACAGTGTGGCCTATGTCTTGTTTTAAAATTAAAATCTGATGTTTTTTGTAAAATATTTTACTTAAAAAACATGCTTGTTCTTTCTGGTTTTAAGTAAATGCCACCTGGTTTGTCATTGTGTATTTATTATGACAAATATATTTTTAAGTGTGTCTTAAATACTTTTTGGGGCCACTGTAATTGTCAACTGAGCAAGAATGGAAATATTAAGTGCATTACAAAGCTTTAAAGCAAACAGAATTTGCCAGGATTCATTCCAATTTAATTTGTTGCAAAGTCGAGTTGTACTTTAAGAACTAAGGGTGACAGCAGCTAGAATATGCATGAGTTTGTTTTTATTTTCATGTTATGCTATCATTGTTGTCGGCTATGCAAAGAAAAAGGTGTATAGTGCTTTAACAGTTTAGCAACTCTGAATCTTTTTCTTTTTTTTAAACACTCCATATGTCTGTGCAATTGAAGAAGTGTCCCAGATCTGGCTTTAAATATCGCAGAAAATCATGTTAATGATGGTGTAGTCTGAAAAAAGTGTTTTATATTTTTATTTAGTGAAATGCCTCCGAAAATACATGTAAACCTTTAATACCTTATGGTTTAGTATATACCGTTTACATAATCTTAATGCAGGAGGGTATTTATCGTTTGGTTGATGACATAGAAATTAAACAGTTTAATACTAATGATGTAACATTACACAAAAACAATCCACAATGTGCCTGATTGTTTTTTTGCAGAGGACCTGTAATGACAAAGACATTTCATTGCTAACGTGTAAGCCGAGATGATCGTTTGAAACGTGCACTTTACCATTGCATCACTGTAACTGATAATGTCTATTTAAATGTTTATTTGGAGGATAATAAAAATGCTTTTAATGAAGCTTTATCTACGCTCAAATATCAGAACCATAGTAATGGATTTATGTGACTTTCAAACAAGTTAAAATGAAAAACATGGATAATTGATTACCTTTGACACACAATAGACAGTTGCAGTTTAAATAGCATCTTACACTATTAATGAGCTGAGTGTAGAACAAACGAAATCGAAGTAGACGTAATTGAAACTTCATAACACAGCCTATTCTCTTTCTCATGTGCTTTGGGAGAGAATAGATGATTTTTAAACTCCTACAAGACTTACTGCTGAATTGCGTAGATTGGCTTTTTTAGCCTTTGTTGGGAACTAACAGAACTGGTTTCTGTCATGTGGGAGTAAACATCCTTCATGTTATCATTATTCTTAAACACATTCAGTTTTCTCATGCAGCAGGATTTTACAGTCTGCAGCAAATAAGACTGACCCCCCACAAAGTCTCATAAAGCTGGCAACAAATATTTTAGAAAGAAAAATTGTGTAAAATATACTGTTAACCTAATGTAATGTAGTTTAAAGTTTTAGAGTTTTTGTAGTGTCACCATAAATGCGATTAAATTAATTTCACCTCTCAGTTTTACAGACCTTGTAAATCTTAATCTTCATTCTAAAAAAGTAAATGAAACATGACCACAGTGTGTTTGAATTTAACCAATCTATCCTTTGATTTCTTCTTCCTTTGATTGATTCCACTATTACATGTTACCGAGTCTTCTGTTAGATAAGTGTTTGGGAAAGTTCAAGGTTGCGGACCTTGTTATGGTTTGTAATGGCATTTTTTGTGCCACAGTCCTTGGCAGCTCATGTTTAACATGCTGATATGCAGCGTGTCAATGGTTTGCAGTATTTGATGGTCTTATCTCAACATTTACCTTTTATGATTTAGAGTGTGCTTTTAAAACATTTTATTCTGACATCAACAGCTAGATATCAAACAGCAGATCTAGTATTGCTTCTGCAACTGATTCATAAAACATCTGTAATTGCGCAGAATGATTTAGAGATAGCACATTATGTGTGCCTTTTGCTTTGCTTTGGCTTGGGTTTATCAAACCACATAAGTCAGGAGACAGATTTTTTGTCCAGTGTCCAGTGATTCCAGTGTACATAAATTACTGACGGACAAACTTAAATGTATTTACTATAAACAGCTTCGAATTGAGAGTTCTATTGTGTAAATATAATTTTAATATGAAATATGTTTTCAGATTCTGCAAATGAAACAAAACTATTTAAAAAACCTGTATTGCAGAGTGTCTCAGAATAGCTAATGTGTTTGATTATAGAGATTTGAAATGCAGCCATGAGAGTGTCCTTCACACAAGGCCGTCCATACCTCCCCCACCCGTCATGCTCAGAATCACTACTCCACTAACAGCCGCCAGCCTATGGCAAAGGTTTTGTTTATTTCAGAGTTCTGTCTGTTGACTCAGAAGGGCCCTGTTTGGATGGAGCAACAGCCAGTAAATGATTAAGGGGTTGTTTTTGGATACATTCGCAATCATAGCGTGACATTGGTCTTCATCACATTTGGGACAATTACATCTCAAGTGGGGTGTGACACAAATTCGCAGGCTTATGTGTATCATACCAGTTTAATAAGACTCATACAACTATGTTTGAAATCGAACCTGATTTAGCTCAAAATTTCGCTACTAGTAAAAAGTATTAGTATTTTTTCGCCCCTTCGAAAAAATAAGCAGGTTTTATAGTAAAATTGAAGTAACCATGTTTTGGGGGGGATTCGTTTGTATCCATTTGTACTACCAAAGTTACAAATTAAATTAGTGATTATATTTGTTTTTCTAGAAATAAAACCATAAAATGTTGGTTGCTACAGATAAACCATGGTTAATTTGGTATACGGTAAGGGATTTGTTTTTTGTATTTTTAATTTCTTTCCACAGTTACAGTTTGCCCACTGGGTGATATTTTTGCACAATTTTATTGAATGTTTTCTGTAAAGCTTTTTTTTGACAATGCAATTTGAAAAAAGTGCTATGGAAATAAAATTGAATTAGATGAATTTAAAGTTAAATCATCTAAAGCTTGTATGTTTGTTTGTTTGTTTGTTTACTCTTAAATGCAATAGAGACTAACCAGATGAAATGTAATTGATTATTGGACACTTTAGCAGACCTTAAGGTAAGCCGTTGTTTTCTTCAGTTCTGCATCAATTGCCCCATTTGAACTGTGACTTATAAATGTATAAAAATCATAAGAAATTACTTTTTAAAATGTCAGAAACCAAACAGATGAAGTTAGGGTTGATTTATAAACATATTCAAAATGTTTACATTAGAGTGAGGGTATGTCTGTGTCTAATAGTGGTTTGTTATCTCTCTCATTTAAGGAGGTAATGCTGCATTTGCACGTTTGGAGCTGATGGGAGAGGGAGGGATGAACTGCTAACTCATGAGGAGAAACAGATTTAGTTTAATTAATAACTACTGTCCCTTTTCCCCATGACCCCATCCGCTCAGGGAACTGTGTGGTCGCTACACAGAAGCAGCCAGATGCCCATTCCCAAATGCTGATGGTGTCAAACACTGCAACAAGGCCCGAGTGCACAGCGTCTCTAGTAAAGCACAAGGTAAGAAAATAACGTTTGTGATATGTTTCAGTAAAATAAATCAGCTGTGATAGCTTACTATTACTTGTGGTGCTTGGAGTGGAGCGTACCGATGATTTATTGATTTAAAAGTGCATTATATGTTATAGGGACCCTCCATGTAATTGCCTTTGAGCCCATGGGAAATTATAGACTGGCTTTTATATAATGTTTTATATATTAATTATATATGAAAAGCCTTGTGGGGCTGTTTTCTGGTTGTTTTTACTGATGTAAATCAGTGTTGCTCATAGATGCTTGGTGCCGTTAATGGGAGTAAATGATCCCTTGTCCACATATCTTAAATCACAGCGATGTGACCTGTGTTTCCTTTTATATTACTTATACATCATGTGGCAACTTTTTAGAACTGTACTGGTGAAATAAAAAGGCAAATTTTGCTGAGCTTGTTGATGTCTTGTCAGATCTGTAACAAGTTTGCTGGAATTTAAGTCTTTAAAATTCCAAATGATTGCTATATGCATTTTTAAATAAATGTAAACAGGCAAATATATTAAGAGCCTTTGAGGATATTTTTGTAAATAATTTAGACAAGCAAAATTCACATTATTGAGACTGAACTAAATTTATATGATGCTACAATGAGGTAACATTCTTCTAGATGAGAGAGATGGGATTCATGTAAAAAATATTTCTGTTTGCACAGTGTACTGTGTTTTATATTATTTTATCCATAGTTTATGTTTTCTTAAAGTGCTGTAAAGTGAATAAATCATAACCACTTATGAACATTATGCAAATATTAGATACAGTTTAGCCGCAACTCACTATAGCAGACCCAAAATGATGCATGTCTGTTGCCCTTGAAATTATGCTTATGAACATTATGACAGGTTTTACAAACTGAATATGTAGTGCTCCGCGAAATTTATGAGATTATTCTGTCACAATCTATATTGTGTTACATGTTCAGTAAACAAGCCATTTGAGTCACACGTAAGAAGGTCTGTTATTTTATGATTGATTTGTTGAAAACTGAATTGATCTGAAAAGTGGTCTGATATGAACAGCCACCATGAACGTCAGTGCCAGTTTGTAGAGCAAAATGACCAGAGCTGGAACTGGGGCAAAGGCCATTGTAGGCATGCATTTAATTATGCCCAGAGATTATGCAGTCCATTGAAATATCAGAATAATTATTAAAAAAGAATAATATTGTTATGTTTCACTTTCTGAAATTCTTTAAGCAGCTTCTACAAATTTCACAGTATGATTAATGCAACATACACTATTATGATTTCAGATCAGATTACAAAGTTTTATTAACTGAATTTAGGTTTTATTTTGAAGTACCTAAATCAGAATGTAACAAGGAAACTAATATTAAATGAGTTATGTTTTGATTTTTGAAATCATCGCCCCATAATATTTTGTAATTGTTTTGAAGAAACCGGAATAAACCCATCACTGCCCTTCTGGATTGAGGGATCAAGCCATTTTTTGTCCTGGACTCTGAGATTAAAACAGTCTTCTGAATGAATGAGTGGATGGGCCATGACGTCAATGTGGTGGGACCCTTACAGATCCCACCCAGCGATGGGTTTCCCCTATCAGAGACCTCCCACTTTTTTGGTGAGTATACATCTACAAAGTCAAAAAAGTTTCTTTGCTATGACATACAGTATCCAATACTTTGTGTAAACGTAAACCATATAAAATTGATATCCGTACAAGGTCAAGTGTGTCATTTTTTGGAGGATCTATTGACTGAAATGCAATATACATACCTTACATAATGAAGCGTTGTTTTTATTACCTTAGAATGAGCTATTCCTATCTACATACACCGTGAGACCGCTTGCATAGAATTCACCATGTTGTTTCTACAGTAGCCCTTAATGGACAGAATGTTGTACACAGCGCATTTCGTAATGTTACATTTACAGTATAAGATCCACCACCCATCCAACCTGTAATGATACAGGAAGGTGCGACTGTCAGGTTAATGAGCAACTATAGTGACCTTTGCTCCCACTAGTACAATTGAGGCATGCAAAGGTGTTCTGGAACAGTAATATTTTGTGAAAAGAGGGTCAAGTCCACATTAGACACAGATGTAATGTTGAAGCGCTGAAGGAACACAGCTGGATGGTTAGGAATCAATACAGCTATAGATCATCAGTACCCTTACTGGGTCACCCTGACATGGCCATGGTGCAGAAGAAGGCATCAGGTTCGTACCATCTCATATACATGATGAAAGAATCAGTGCTATTGAAACATTTTGTCTTAGTTCTTATAGTGAGTGGTATAGATAAAAACAAGATGTACATGTTTGTTTTTATTAAAATAAGATTCAAGTTCTTTCCAGTTTCAACATAGTTGGTCATTGGTAGCAGATGAACTACAATTTCTGAATTTCTGTAATTGTTACTTAATAAAAAGAAAATTATCTAATGACCTAATGAGTGAACTTATGTTTATGTTTTCACATTTAGATCCCATCCAATGTTGTTCTATGTTATTGGTCTCAATGTTTCTGTTACTGGTTATTTATTAATAATATAAAAACATTATGTACTCGTAAATGATCTAAATGTTTTGCAAAGTGTTAGCTAAGAAAAATAAGTTAAAAAACATGCACAACTATAATATCAGCTATTTATTTTAAACAATGTTTAAATTAAAGTTACTGACTAAGACAAAAAAAATAACGCTTACCACCACAAACTAAGGTCCCTCTGTTAAACGGTTAAACTATCAAAGAACTTCTGTAATAAAAAATTGAAACAATTTCGCAGAACTCACTGTTGTGTAAACCTAACGTGTTCGTTAATGATTTCTTGTGTTTTATTTCTGGGTGCGTTGGACTTCTGTGATAGGGAGGGCAGACGTATACATCTGATTAAAATCAGATAAGAGCTCCCTGCTACTAGTCTGATTTATAACGGTCACGTGCCGGAATGATGTATGAAGTGCTGGGGATCACTGAGATCTCACTAACAGAGTAACAGTACCTCCATGTGTTGTAGCTTCCCTAATTGTTGTGTTGGCATAAAACCTATCAGTACTTTATGCTTGGCTAAAACACTATGGTGAACTTGAGCTTTGTGTCTCCATGGCACATGTAAACTGACAACCACGGCTCACTCCTGCCGTCTTCTCTTTTAGATATTCTGGCAGAGCAGAACAGTCCTTTGCTGCAGGACCAGGAGGTCATGCCCTTCACCAGCTATCCCAGCATGTTCACCTCGGCGGAACCCTGCATATCATCACCGTCGTACTACCCCGGTCAGCACTGTTACCCACAGTTCAGCGGGGAGGAGTGGTACTCTCCGTCCACTGTGTTCGAGATGAGGAAAGGACCTTTGGAGGGGGGGTTCGACAATGCGATGGAGGAGTCTTGCCCTGTTGTCCCCACTTTGTGTAAGAGGTCCAGATATGCTCCTCAGTCTGGAAAGAGCAAAGGAGAGGAACTGTGCGTGGTCTGTGGAGATAATGCGTCAGGGTATCACTACAATGCTCTCACATGTGAGGGATGTAAAGGTGAACTTCATAAGTTACTGTTTAGTTGGCATCAGTATGGATTTCCTTCATTTGATTAGCATTAGCTTTAAGCCATCTGAAAGGGATAGTTTACTCACAAAATAAAGATTGTTTCATCATTTAATTTATTCATCTTTCATGTCATTTCAAACCTGCATGACGTTTTTGACAACGTTTTGACAAAGACAAATGAAGGTCTTTTGAAGTATGTACGTTGTTTCTTATCTGAAAGACAAATGAAGCTATTTTGAAGAACGTTGGTAACCAACCAACACTGGCTCCCTTTGACTTCCATTGTAAGTACACAAAATCAGTGAGCCATTTCTCTAAATATCTTCTTTTGTGTTCCACAGAAGAAAGAAAGTCCTACGGGTTTTTAATAGCACAATGGTGAAACATATTTACTGTATACATTAATTTACATAAGGACCCTGATTCCATGTTTCATTTTTTTACATGACCCCTTGTTAACTCTTTAACTTATAAAATATGTCACCGCACCTGATCCTTCAACATAACCAAGGTTACGCAGCTTATGAAGGCCTTAATAAATGACACAGAACCCCAGGCACTAATTTTAGCTCTTTGGAAAATCATTGGCTGAATGACTGCAAGTGTAATTCCACCTGTGCATGGACAATGGCCAAAGGGCAGATGCTGATCAACGTGTCCCGAGTCCCACAGGCTTGGCTGGGTTTGGTTCTCCTTCACGCTCAGTCTGGATTGGGTTCCCTCTCAGCTTTCTGCTGAATAATGATGCAGGCAACCAGACCCAAATGCCGCCATGCAAAGTTAATGTGCGTCATTGTGCTCATAGGCTCATGCTGGAATAATTGCCTTTTCCAAAAACAACTGCACGTGTTTGTCTGCTGCCCGGTGCTGAAATCGAGTATCTAGGAGGATCTGTATTACCGTACTGAATGTAATGTCTTAAACATTACACCATACGTTACATGCGATGAACCAATTCCTTGAACTGTGTTTACAAAGTGGCCCTCTTGTTCGTCCTAACAGTTTAGCACCCAGAGCTGCCGATGCTCTGTGTTGCTAGAGGTTTTGCACTATATTTTGAAGAGTTCAGATGCGAAACCCTCTAAAAGCTATCCCCGTCAAAAATAAGATTATGATTTTGAGTGAATGCTCTTCACACAACCTAACTCAAATAATTCAGCTTCAAAACCCATCTGAACTCTTCATAGTCAGACAACTTAAGAAAGAAATGATAGAGCAAATTATTTAACATAGAGATGTCTTTTGCCATTGGTGTTCTTGAAATTTACATTTATGCGTTTGGCAGACGCTTTCATCCAAAACGTTTTATTTAGTCTATATGTGTCTTATCAGATTCGATACACTGTGAGACATGTTAGAAAGATTAAAAAAACATTTAGGCAGCCACCACCCCTAAACCTAACCATCACTAACGGGTCGAACCAAGATGTTTAAATGAGATTGTTTAAATTCATACGAATTAGCCACCTCATAAAAGTGTGGTAAAAGGTTAGGGTGTTTTCTACACTTTAGAGCAACAGTATACTCATCAAAACTATGGAATAGCTCAAAAGTAACTAGGACAATTACTGTCTGTTGTTAACAAATAAAGTTCTAAATAAATCAAAACTGTTAAATTTCACCATCTTCAATGTGGTCACCCTTTGCCTACAAATCGTAAATATGTACTTTTGGCAATTTATTAACTAGCTTCTTGAGGTCTCGCTGGAATGCTTTTAAAAGTGTTGAAGGAGTTCCCATGTGTGCTGGGTTCTTCTTGGCTGCTTTCTTCATTATTCAGTTCAAGTCATCTATTTCAAACACTGCAAAAAATGACTTTCTTACTTAGTCTTTTTTTCTTGTTTTCCAGTAAAAATGTCTACAAATTCTTGAATCAAGATGCATTTTCTTGATGAACAAACTGACCTAAGAAAATAAGTCTTGTTTTTAGTAAAAAAAGAAGAAGAAGAAATTTCAGTGAATTTGTGCTTAAAACAAGCAAAAAAATCTGCCAATGGGGTAAGAAAAATAATCTTGAATTAAGGTTTACCTTTCTTTTAGTCACTCAATTCAAGATTATTTTTCTTACCACGTTGGCAGATTTTTTTGCTTGTTTTAAGCACAAATTCACTGAAATTTCATATTTTGTTACTAATAACAAGCCTTATTTTCTTAGGTCAGTTTGCTCATCAAATGCTTCTTGATTCAAGAATGTTTAGACATTTTTACCGGAAAATAAGAAATAAGACTTAGTAAGAAAGTCATTTTTTGCAGTGAAGTCATATAGAATATTTCATACAGTATATCGTACATATACCTTACAGGGTTCTTCAGAAGGAGCATCACAAAGAATGCTGCATATAAGTGTAAGGCCGAAGGAAACTGTGAGATGGACATGTACATGCGCAGGAAATGCCAAGAGTGTCGACTCAGGAAGTGCAAAGAGATGGGCATGCTTGCAGAATGTGAGTGAAAGAATTTTGTTTAGCTATTAATATGGAATCTACTGAACTGGGATGTGGTAGCCTTGGCTCACCTTAACTAGCCTTGTTTAGTCTTAGTTTAGGAGTGTGGAAGAAAAACACAAAATGCAAAATAGGACATTACGTGAACATTTTTGCAATTGTTTTGGATTGCTTGGTACTTTTTAAACTCACCATTATGTATCTAATTGTATTTTAAGGCTTGTTAACTGAAATCCAGTGCAAATCCAAACGGCTGAGGAAAAACACAAAGGCGTCATCTGATGAAAGCATAGGGGAGGATGGTAGTGATAGTAGAGATGCTAAACAGGTTGTATCGACCTCTAAACCTTTCAAGGTAAGATGCTGCCTGAACTGTATTTTTCTTTCATGGGCAAAACTTGCTATTCCATACGTTTTGATTGTTACGTTGTTATGGTTGTTACAGTATAACTGTGCAGGTATAACTCCAATCTGAAGTAAACAGGTTTTATTGAAGTGTCATCGAAAGGTTCAAGGGCAACACTGTCTTAATCAACTCACTTATGCTCATATATACTATTACCTCTTAAAGATTATATTATAGATGGCTGTAAAATGGTTGTGTTAGAACTTCATAGGGTCAAAATTTTCCTTTATTCTTTCCATGATCCCAAAATGTAATTTTTTTGGATGCAATTAGTTTATTTTTTCATTTCAGGAAAATTTAGAACTGAGTCAAGACCAGCAGGCTTTAGTAAATTACATCGTTGACGCTTACAACAAACATCGCATCCCTCAAGATATGGCAAAGAAACTGGTATGTCTTCTGTTGTTTAAAAATGTCTATTCAGCACAGGCTTGAAGTTAATCTGGGGTCACACTTGACTTTTCGTTCCATTGACTTCCATTCAAATGCATGCCGACAGACCGGAAACGCAAGCCCGTCCGAAGATATTTTGCATTTCTCTATGTAACAAAGTTCAAGTTTGGTAAACTCTGACCTGCGAATTCGCGTCATGTGAGTGAGACCAATAGAAGATCAAAATGTCACTGTGTGACCTCTCGGTACAGAAATGTAAAAGATGGAAGAATCGCTCCCGCCCATTTTAGCAGCACTGCACGAACGAATTTTGCATGCTCAAAGTCTAGTCTGACCACCGCTTCCGTCTTCTCAAACTGGGGGCCCCAAGATGGATCCAGGGGGCACAGAATTTATAGCATTTTATGAAATATAGAAATTTGTTATAAATTTTAAGCAATCATACATCAGAAAAATAAGACTTGTTCCAGCATTGTATAGCTGAATTTTTTGGTTTAATTAAAATTCTAAATGTAAGATTATAAGACTTTACAGTATTTGGGGGGGCCGCAAAGCGATGTACCATACAAAAAGGGGCCTTACAACAAAAACATTTGAGAACCACAGCATTTAAATGTTTCTACATTTTACACCCAAGTTTCTGCTTTGTATCTTATTGTTTGCAGTTAGTTTTTTAATCATTTATTAATGTATGATGTCAAACGCTTTGAAAATCAATAAGCTGCTTTGCATGCCTTTACCACTGGTAAATTATTGCTGCGTAACCTAGGTTATCTCCAACCAATGTCATAAAACAGTGGTTTATTTACATAATGATAATCCTACATTTTTATTTTGGCAATTCACAGTTACAAGAGCAGTACAGTCGTGAAGAAAACTTCCTCTTGTTGACAGAGATGGCAACCAGTCACGTCCAAGTGCTGGTTGAGTTCACAAAAAACATACCAGGTTGGAGTACCATTCCAATTACTCAAAATATATAATTTATATATATATATTTTTTGTAAAGGTTTCTAAAGAATATGTAGTTCAAGTAAACTCAATGTGACACAATATGTGTAACATTTACATCCATTACACCCTCTGAAGAAGATGCAATGATTCAAGCCTAATGTATTTCGTCGGGTTTATTTTCTGTGCAGGATTTCAATCTCTGGATCATGAAGATCAGATCGCGTTATTGAAGGGTTCGGCCGTAGAGGCGATGTTCCTGCGCTCGGCTCAGGTCTTTACCAAAAAACTTCCTCACGGGCACACAGAGGTGCTGGAGGACAGGATTAGAAAAAGTGGTAAGTTCATTCATTCGTCCTCAGTATTACGGCATCATTTTACAGGATGATTGCTGCTTTAAGAGTGTTAAGAGGAATCGTGACTCAGGCTCTGAAACCGGGAATATTTGATTTCACCTTTGTTTTGCTTCAAACTAGTATTCCACCTGTTCATAGCAAACAGTTTAAAGCCCAGAAGTTCGCATCAGGCACTGTACTGAAAGTCCTACCATTAATAATGCATTTACCTGCCCTAAATAACAACAGGAAATTTGTCATCTTGATATACTGTGGTGAATATTACATGTGTAAACGGAGACACTAAAGGTTTTAGTTTCACAAAAAGTACTGGCTTATTGCCAGGAAAAGCAATATGTATGTATGGATACATACTGAACGTTTACTACCCAGTTGGTAAGTCCCTTAAAAGCGTTGTAATGTAGCCTCAGCTCAGTCTGTTGCTTTCAGTTTCTCAGCTTTTGAAAAGCTGTGATGGACCACCTTGTCCAGTTGCTTGAGAATATTTCTAAACCCATGAATGAATACAGAGTGTGGTTTAGATTGTCAGTCACTAGCCCTCCACCCCAGGAATATTAACACAAAATACCAGACTGAGGAGAAATAGATGCCATTGTTCTCTATCTAAACATCGAGAGGTCCATTGTCCTACTCTGAGGCTCTCAGCGCCTCTGACATTTCTCTGACGCGAAGCCTTGGTGATAAGTTATGACAAAGGTTATCCTTTCATCTGAAGGGATGTGAATAAAAATGTGAAAGGAGTTTGAATGCTGTGATCACTTAATCACTTGGTGCAAAAAAAATTGTTTATGATATACTGTACACATATTCCAAATTGAGGCATCTTTACATATTGTGCTTCTTGCGCTTTTCCCCCACATATCTGTGTTGCTTTCATTTGAAAATTCTGGTAGGCTGAATTTATGAGTCATGCTTTTATACCCCAGCTGCATGAATGTGTCATGTTCAATGTGTCTGTCAGCTGCCACAATGTGAAGGCTACCCAAATTGGATGGTCTGTAAAGCAAACCCTTATGGCTCTTCACACTGAATGGTTTACATCAGAAAAGAGCGCAGCTCTCATACCCAACAAAATATGATAATGATATTGATCATAATGATAAAGACAAAGACCTCACACAAAACAGGAAAGCCCTTCAAAGACATGCTGCTGTTGCTGAGAATCCCACTGAATGTGGAAACGCACAGCTGTGGGGCTCGGACGCCAAGTTCAGATCATCTCAGACCACTATGAAAATGGAAAGCAATAAGGTTGTGGCCTGGGTTGCTTTGGCCCCAGTTAGAGTTAGAAAATGTCCAAAGCAGACAGTAGGCCTAAATAGACCTGGTTTATCTAAAATCAATCTAAAATGTTTTTGTATAGTTTTGTATGAAATATGATTGGTGGTTGTTTATACTAAACTTTACCATGAAGCTAAGGCATTTTTGCTGGCATGTTAATATCTGTTGCTAAGATGTTCAGAGCGATTTTGACCTGTTGTTAGGTGGCCAGTCGAAAATCACCTCAAAGTGCGGGATGTTTGTTTAATTTAAATAATATGCAACACTGCCCCCCTGAGGCTAATGAACGAAATACACAGTTTAGACAAATTACATTTTTGAGAAAGTTTTGAGTATCACTGGCTGATCTCAGGGCAGCATCTTTTTACATGTATATAATCTGATCTTTGGCTCAGTTAAGCAGAAAACATTATCGGGAAAGTAAATAGAAAATAATAAACTACTTTTGTTTTCACATTGTTAGTTTTAGACTTTTAGTCTGTTTTAGAAACAATTGCAATGTATGGTGTACAGTAACTGTGGGACTCATTTGATAAAATTGAGCAAACCAAATACTGTTTTTTGTTGTTGCTTAGATGAACACAATTTATAGTCATTTTAAAGCTTTTTTTTGTCACATCATTTGTTTACTGCCTACATATCTTGCTGCATATCTTCATCCATGGCTTTATTCCTTCACAGGAATATCTGAAGAGTATATTACCCCAATGTTTAACTTTTATAAAAGCATTGGGGAACTGCAGATGATGCAGGAGGAACATGCTTTGCTCACCGCTATTACAATCCTCTCACCAGGTGAGCTGATCGGTGTCCCTCAGATGAAACAGATTCATGTGTTTGGTTTGCTTTAATGTTATTTCAGCCACTTAAATGTAGACTTTACATGTCTATTCACAAGATTTAAATATTGTATTTAAAAAATACAATATTTGCAATAAAATACAAAAATATTTAAAAAATATGTAATAAAAATTGTATTTACAAATGAAATGAAAATGTGCCAGATTTAGCCGTCTCCTGTTCCTGGAGACAGCATCCTGCAAGGGTGCCTGCAGAGAAGTGGACAGATTGATATTAAAAAGTGAAATTACATTTAAAAAATCAAGTAAGAAAGGAATGCATAATATCTATGCAGTGTGCAGAAAATTACATTAAGGTTTACTTTTGGCAGTAATATTATAGTATATAACTTTTTGGTTCTTATAATGAATTTGTGCTGTTTTAGCAATGTCAAATTAATGATTGATATAGGGCGATAATAAGAAAGCCAGCACATTTTTGTCACCATTTTTTGCTTCAGGAAACAACAGTGGAATAAGTTTTGGCTATGTATAGTCGTTTGTTCCTTATGACTGAAAATGTATCCACTTGCAGATAGGCCATATGTAAAGGACCAGCAGGCTGTGGAGCATCTACAGGAGCCTATGCTGGGTGTGCTGAGGAAGGTTTGTAAGATACAGCATCCTCGGGAGCCACAGCACTTTGCACGGCTGCTGGGACGTCTGACTGAGTTACGCACCCTCAATCACCATCATGCAGAGATGCTGGAATCATGGCGCACGAGCGACCACAAGTTCACACCTCTTCTCTGTGAGATTTGGGACGTCCAGTGACTCATGAACTAAAATGTGAGAGAACAAGATGAAGAAGAAGTATACTAAGACTAGACTTTTACTAAGCTGCCAAAAAGTCAAGTTTACACACCTGAGACCGTCAAAGTAACTTAAACACAATATACTGTGCTGTAAATGAACATTGCAACAATTTTAAGACATCACCAGCTTCAAGGAGGAAAATCTGGTGAATATTAATATTGTAATGCCTTTGTAAATGTTTACCTGGACTTGGCACCTTGGTTTGTTTAACAATTGCCTTTCTTCTATCTGTGGACCGCATGGCTTTTTACATTTGTCTATTTGTGGTAAATAAAATAGTATTTTAATGTTTTCAAACCTTTATTGCGTGACTCGAGACTATGCTTTATGAGTTCTAGATTAATTTATCTATGCTGGTGTATATCAGGAGTAAAAACAGTGTATAAATGAGTGTACATAAATATCCATACATCGAAACAAACCCCTCTGTTCAGAATTTTGATATTAAAGTCTTTACTGGAATTAATGGACATATCAAACCCGTTTTGAAAGCATTACATACATAAACTAATGTCTTTGTGAATTTTCTGTTGAAATCTAGATGGTCATGTAATGTCTCTTTCCATAACTATTATATAAGCTGATTCATATTATTGATAAAGTAACAGAGGTCAAGTCCTTTTAAACACCAATTTCCTTGTTGTTTGGATCTCTTGTGAATGTTTGACTCTCAATGAATTAATGGAAACCCTTTGGTTTTGAAAGGGTTTTTTCTTACATTTCCTTCTTCCTTGTAAATATCCTTAGGATTATTTAGAAAGGGGTTACCGCATACCTTTCGTGATAAAACACATATGGGTAGGGAAATGTCTTAACTCGGAAACACAGATTATGATAAGATACAAAAATAGTAAATTACATGCAGGTGACACTATAAAAAAATAGCCGGACGCCCCACCCCTCTGGTTTAAAAGGTCTGATCTTTTGTACTGACGATTCATCGCACCACAGACCATCACTATGGAAAAGCAACAGAAGACTGAAATCAGGTACTGAACCAACTCTGCACTTACAAAAATATGTGATTTAAAGATGCAACAAATAAAATAATACAAAAAATTATGAATAGTAAAATAATGAATACTATTTAGGAACTGTTTTATTATTTAATTAAATAAATATTTTCAAAATGCTTATATTAAATCATAAATAAAAATGCATTTTTAGATATTTTCAGTTTAACAACTTTTAACAATGTGCTGGCCCAAAATATTAGACAATCTTTCTGAATAAGAACCATTAAATCTTTACCCATAATTAAATTCACATTACTTAAACAAATAAAAAAACTTAATTCAACATTTTTCTTTTTTTAATAGGCAACCATGGGATGCCAGCAGAGAAGTGCCAATCATTCAAAACGAGCAGATGCCCAGGAAACGAGTGCTATGTTTGAAATGGTTCTCGTGTGCTGTTGTTGGGATACTTGTCTTCATTCTTGCATTGCTCAGTAAAGTACGCTGCATTATACATTAGATAATCATTTTCGGCATGAAAGGATTGATCAAATCTTTTAAAATAAACTGGGTTAAACTGTAATTGTAACTTTTTTTTACAGACATCATTTCTGCTTTTGATAACATCTGGAAACAACCAAACTAAAAGCGTACATTCAGATAAAAAAACGTCCAGTCTGCTTGGTATAGGTTTTGTTCTTGCTGGTCCAAATGTTCTCCTCTTGCTTAAGAGCATCTGGAAGTTCATTTTCAAAAGTGCAGTAATGCCCTGTAAAAAGACTGTTTGTTGGGTAAGCAAACACATGTGATCTTTGCTGCTTCATTGTTATTTTTAAAAGATATTCCAACTTTCAATGAATACCTGTCAATAATAGATCATAAAATATTGTTTTTAAATGATTTTCCTCTATAGGTGCTTTGCGTAGAGTTCCTGGTAGCATTAGGAGCTGCAGTTCTCACAATAGTATCCATGCCACAGTTTGACATTGTCACTAATGTGATGATTCTGAACAGTGTAACTATCCTGTCTGCTGTGTTCCAAGTGGTCGCTGAGTGTCTTGCCAAGGAGAGGAAGCGCTTTATAATGATGCCTGTGTCATCCATTGTCCTCATCATCCTGGGTTACATCCTTTTTGCGGTCAGTTTTCTGATAATAGAAGAAAGTTCTCTTCAGGTAAAAATATCAGTCGGCTTTGCCATCGTGGGAACCATCTTTGTTTCTCTAAACTGGTGGGAGAACTACAGTACACTTTTTGATGTGTCATTTTTGGCTGACATTTCTAATGACATAGCCAGGTCCCGTAACGTGGTCGGCATCATCTCCAGTCTAATGCGAATTCTGGTTACTGCAGCTGTGCTTGGAGCTTATGTCCCTTTGTCAGGCCAGGACTGGAAATCTGTATCTTTTTTCATCCCAGCGGTTGTTGTTTCACTGGTGGCCATTCAGATTGTGTCCTCTGCCCTGTGTCGCTGGTTTGTGGTTGTGGCTTGCAAAATGCATGCCCTGCGCTGCAGCTTTCTCATGCCCATGTACCTGGCCTCAATCACAGTTCTGGCCGTGGCTTTGGTGCCCGTTGCAATCATGCCCTTGGGACCCAAACAAAATTCGACCTACTGTGAGAATGTTCAGGAGACATCTGATGGCATATGGATGGACATGATGATGTCAGATGTTAAAAGAACTCTGTGTGTCAGGAACATTGTGCGAAACGTAAGGAGTGAAGGGCTTGCGTGTATGGGCATCTCAGCTCTGACCTGGTGGCTTGGACTCATTCTCAGTACAATTTATGTCTGGTACCTGAGGATCCATCGAATCGAAAGAACCCAAGATTTGTTTGTGGGACGCATGTATGAAGGGGCTTTTCTGGAACAGTCCATGTTGCTGAACACCCGTTTCGAGATCAGAAAGAAAATCATAGAGAAACAAAAACAGTAAGTGTTATTGTTTTACTTTGTTTTATCATTTCAAATCGGTCACTTCAAAGACATGTTTTGCTGTTTTTAGAGAAAAGGAAAGCATAAAAGTGTTCCTCTGTGGAACAATGTGGCATGAGACCTATGATGAAATGATGAAGATAATCATCTCTATGTTCAGGTAAATATTGTCTTATATATAGTATTCAGCTTGCTTCAAAGCCAGTTGATTTATAATGGCCAGTGTAGCGTGTAACTAGTTACTAAGTAATTAGTTACTGTAATTTAATTACTTTTCCCTTGAAAAAGTAAAGTAAGGGATTACTCAAAATTTTTCTGTAATTTAATTACAGTTACTTCTGATGTAATTAAACTAAATACAGTGTAATATATGTGTGTGCAATAGTGAAACTGACATCAAAATTCAAAGTCTAACTTTAAAATCCTTGCTTTAATGTTTAATTCTCACATTTGTAATACTTTGGTCAGTTAATAAGAGTACTTTATGTAGTTTTATATTATTTATTTGAATTAATTAAAAGAGCCGTTTCATGCCTATCCTTGAATCACTTATCTAATCAAGGTTGATATAGGATATAAGTAATTAGTAATAAGTAATTAAATACTTTTTGGAGAGAGTAATTTGTACAGTAATCTAATTACACTATTGAATATGTAATTAGTAACTAGTAATTAATTACTTTTTCAGAGTAACTTACCCAACACCGATAATGGCAATAATGTATATTTTATTACCAGGCTTGATAAATACAGACCAAAGACCAAAATAACAAAAAACAAAGACAAACAAGAAGAACAAATAAAAAGCGATGTGGAGTTTGAATTCCATATTTATTTCGATGATGCATTTAAGGACAATGATAATGGACGACATGCAAATGAATACGCTGAAACCCTTGTTGAAGTCCTTACAGAAGTTTACACGTAAGAATTATCCTTAATTTCATGTTTGTACTGGGATGTGATGGGAAAACTGACCTGAAAACTTTATTCACATTCATTAGCATTTTCATTGTGGAGAATCCAAGTATATTTAAGGAGATGCCAACCCTCCGCTCTCAGAAGATCATACAAACTCCATATGGAGGTCGTCTAGAATACACCCTCCCTAAAGGCAATGTGTTGATGGTTCATCTCAAGGACAAGCATCTTATCCGACACAAGAAAAGGTGGTCTCAGGTAAGATTCATTCAAAATAAACTTTTTAAAATAAACCGGTTTTATACAGTGAGGAGAAAATAATCATAGAAGCGCAAGATAAGTGCAGTGAACACTATCATAATTAATGACGTATGTATTTAGTCATATAAATGACTCCATTGGGTTAATAAATGTCTTTGAAGTGAAACGATACTTTTTGTGAGAGAAAACAATTAACATTTTGAACTCATTTAGCGAATGATATACCACGTATTGGCATAAGCAGACAGGATACAAAGGTGTTTAAATATGGCGGCCTTTGTCAATAATGTCAAATCGTATTGGTTTTCACGTGTCTCCTGACTAATTTGTGGGTTTCGATACGCAAGCACAAAGACTTAATAGTAAATTTACTGGTGTCGTTGATAGATTAAGGACTTTTGGGATATTCATATTTAAATTTTTCGATAAACTACAGGCACTGCGCAAGCCTACGTTCTTGGATCACTCCCACAATTTTTTGCTGTTAAGCAAAAGTTTGCGGATTGCGGATTGCGCAGTGCCGCATGAAGTCGTACGCATGAGAAACCAAGTTAATCATAACATAAAAATCTTGTGTTTGCAGATTATGTACTTGTATTACATTCTTGGCTGGAGACTTGACAGAAGGTACTTCAAAATGTTTCAGGAAGGTGCATAAGAGGAGTCCCTTAACGAGAAATTGAAGGTTAGAGCCTTAAAGGTCCAGTCAGTAAAATCTAGCGGCAAGGTTGCGAATTGCAACCAATCGCTAATTCCACCCCTCCCCCTCCCTTTCAAAACACTACGACGGATGACAGAACATGGCTAATTATATGCAAGGGGACCCGCGGTGTACTGTATGTAGATAGAAATAGCTCATTCTAAGGTAATAAAAACATAATGCTTCATTGTGTAAGCTCTTTATACACCTCTTAAGACATAGTTATGTATATTATATTGCATTTCTGTAAATACATCCTCCAAAAAATTACACACTGAACCTTTAAAGGAACAGTTCACCCAAAAATGAAAATTCTTTATTTACTCACCCTCAAGTTGTTCCAAATCTGTATAAATGTCTTTGTTCTGATGAACACAGAGAAAAATATTTGGAATAATGCTTGTAACCAAACAGTTCTTGGCCACCATTGACTAGTAGGAAAAATTGGTGAACAAGAAATGTTTACTAACAAACATTCTTCCAAATATCTTTCTCTGTGTTCATCAGAACAAAGAAATATATACAGATTTGGAACAACAATTTGAGGGTGAGTAAACAAAGTTTTCATTTTTGTGTGAACTAGTCCTTTAACTACAGAACTTATTGCTAGTGTCCTTATTACGAAATGCTAGGTTTGTCAGGAACTTAAAAAGCCTTTTGATGCTCTTTAGAGAGAGAAGGACAACACATACATCTTGGCCCTGGATGGTGATACTGACTTTCAGCCATCTGCAGTGATGCTATTGATCGACAGACTTAAACTCTACCCAGAGGTTGGTGCTGCCTGTGGCAGTATTCACCCGACAGGCACAGGTGGGAATTGTTTTTATAAGATATCTTGTATAGCTAATTACTGTAGCTGTAATTAGCTTGTTTAGCTTCTGTTGTGACTAAATAAAAAAATGCACTTAAACAAAAGTTCATGAATTGTATTGTGATGGGTCATGGCGACATATGTTAATTAAACACATAAAAACAAATTAGGCCATTTTTAACTTGTTTTCATAAGTTACAGCAACTCACTAGACATCACTTTATAGAAGTCGCGCAAATAACATCCTTTCAAAAAACTTTGAAGGACCCATGGTGTGGTATCAGAAGTTTGAATACGCGGTAGGCCACTGGCTGCAAAAGTCTGCCGAGCACGTGCTTGGTTGTGTCCTGTGCAGTCCCGGATGTTTCAGTCTTTTCAGAGGCTCCGCACTAATGGACGATAACATCATGAAAAGATACACGACCAAAGCCACTGAGGCCAGTCATCATGTTCAATATGATCATGGTAACAACTTTTTGCTAAGCACTGATAAATAATATAATGTTGTAAACTAATTTACCTTCATTTGGTTGTGATGTCAGGTGAGGACCGCTGGTTGTGCACTTTACTGCTGCAGCAGGGATGGAGGGTGGAGTACAACGCAGCATCTGATGCCTATACAAACGCACCACAAGAGTTTAAAGAATTCTACAACCAGCGCAGACGATGGGGACCTTCAACCATGGCCAACACCATCGACCTCTTGGGTTCAGGAGGACTGACTTCAGAAAGGAACAGCTCTATCTCAAAACCTTACATCTTGTACCAGATTATCAGCATGGCAGCTTCTATTTTAGGCCCTGCCACTATCTGTCTGCTGATAGCAGGTAGAGAGCATAAAAAAATAAATATTAATTTATGCTTATCTGTAACATTGCCCTATTTTTTCAATATCCTTAAAAGAAAATGTTTTTTCTACTTTAACTTTTCTTTTACAAGCAATATTAAAGTGCTTTGTTTATTATCACTCAGGAAGCTTTGTGTTTATCTTCCAAATGGGTACAAACACAGCCCTTGCTTTGGCTGTAGTGCCCCCTGCTGTCTACTTGATACTGTGCTTCAAACTGAGATCTGACACACAGATTACAATCGCAGCAGTCATGAGTGTATGCTATGCATTTCTCATGGCAGGAACGATTCTCTCAATCATAGGTAACAGCTATTTTTTTAATTGTCTTGCATGTCTTATTTTGATCTAATGAAATCGCTTTCTGAGCACAGCTTTTCAACGGTCTTATTAATTTGAATTGGTTTCAGTTTGTCACAAATTAATCATGAACCATGATTTGCTGTTATTGAAGGTCAGAAGTAGTTTTGGACAAAGTAAATTGATATTTTAAAGGAGCAACGGCTCACTTAGTCTCAGCCTAATAAGTCTCTAACCGTTGGCTAAACGTCTGATGCATAACACTGGGTTCACACCAAACGCGAATTAAGCGTTTTACGCGAGTAAATTACATACAAAGTCAATGCAAAGACGAGTACAGACGCGAACTCGCGGCGCGTCAATCTAGTCTTCCGCGAAGGTTGAAAATATTTATCATTTCGCGTCACTCGCGCGAAAATAACGAACTTTTCCCGCGAGTAATAACGAGCGTGGACCGCGATTGGTGTGAACCCAGCATTAGGCCCGATTCACATTTCGCGTTTTTCCGCGCCGGTTTCTCTCTTCAAATGAACCGCAGTGCGGCACTCCGAAAAGTTGAACTATTCCGTCTGGATGCGGCGCCAAGGCGCCAAGACAATCTCACCTAAGGGGTCCTTGCCCCGAAAAACGTTGAAGACCCCTGTTTTATATTTAATATTTATATCTATATAAGTATATCTATATTTAACAGTGTCAGAGACAGTAAATACATATGAAAAACACTTACATCGTCAGATCCAAGTTATATAACATCACATAGGTGGTCAGTGGGGTAATTATATAGGCTATATTGATTTTAAAGGGTTCATGATAGTTTCCGTATATAATTTCTGTACTTTAGAAGCAACTACCCATGACCTTAAATCTGACCACAAATGATCAAATTCAAATTTGATAGTGTATTTATTGTTGTTACTCTTGCACACACAATTATTATATTTTCTTATCTCATTTCAACCCTCACAGGTGATTTGATTAGGAATAACACTTTCATGACCCCAAGTGGCCTGTTTCTCATTGGCATGGTGGTGTTGTATCTCACCACGGCTGCTCTGCACCCTCAGGAGTTCTCACTGGTCATCTATGGACTTTTATACTTCCTCTGCATTCCTAGTGGCTATCTGCTGTTAGCTATTTACTCCATAGTCAACATGAACAATGTGTCGTGGGGTACACGTGAAACTGGTGGCCAGGCTAAGACTGCAGCAGTCGGTGCCATCAAGAAGCACATCTTGCAGGCCGGGTGTTGTAAGTGTCTATGTTTGGGATCTCGTGAAGATGCGAATGAGGAGATACCAAAACCTGAAACCACAACAGGGACTGAAAAGGTGCAGGTTCAAGTTCCTTTGGAAACAAAAAGGTAAAAGCATACTATAGTACCATTTCCTAGACATTGTTTAATGACTCTATTCATCCTTATAGTATATTCGACCTCACTTAATATAATAAGTTACAGTGGTTCTTTTTATTAATAATTGTGTAATCTTACACTTTAGGTCACGCAATGGCTCACTTTCAGATTGTGGTAAGAATGCTTTCCATTCTTTTTAAACATTCTGTCTCTTGAGTTATTGAATTGGTGTACAGTATTTTATGTTTATTCCACCTAGCTTGGATTGAACATCTAAAGGAGTCTTACGACTTTCACAAGTCAACTCTAACTAAGGTAAGATTAATTCATGATTTAATCAATGGCCTAGCAGAATGTTCAGATACATTGAGGTGTGAACCATTGACATGTCTCTTCTTAAATATTGCAGGATGAAAACGATTTCTGGAAAGATCTGCAGAAAAAGTATCTAGAGCCTCTTAAAGAAAGCAAAGAGCAACAAGATACAATTGCAAATGATCTGAGAGAACTGAGAAATAAGGTAAGCTTATACATAAATTACTTGAAAAACAGAATTGTTTCATGCAATAAAATTAAGTCTAATCAAAATCAGATAACATAAATTCAACTCAACTTTATTTATATAGCGCTTTTTTACAATTTTCATTGTTACAAAGCAGCTGTACATGAGACATAGTGACTATAAGCAAAACAATTAAAGTTGTACATGTAAAAACAAGAAAAAGGTGAAAACACAGAAGACAGACACACCCACATACAAACGCTCCACACACATACATGTACTAACACACATACACAGACAAGCACGCACACACACAGACAAGCACGCACAGGCACACACACACACACACACACACACACACACACACATAGATACACACACACACACACACGCACGCACGCACACACACACACAGACACGCACGCACGCACGCACAGTGAAAGCACACATTTAAGATAAAGGAGAGAGAAACACAGGTCAAATATTAAATAGACTATAAATTCCTATATGCAATATTAATTATGTAAAACTTTAAAATTGTAATTCTAATTACAAAATTACTTTCTTTAATTTTTACATACAGGTGGCATTTGTTTTTTTCTTCTGCAATGCGCTTTGGTTAGTGGCAACATTCTTCCTTCAAGCCATTGGTGACTATATCTCCATAAAGATCCCAAAGGTCTATCCCAATGGGACTCATTCCACAACAGAAACGTTTTCTCTTGATCCAATTGCGCTGATGTTTCTACTGAGCTTTGCGTTATTGCTGATAATGCAATTTTTTGCGATGCTTTACCACAGGTAACTACATGTGTGTGCAAGAATGAAATCACAGATAAATATTTTTATAAGCAAAGAAATCTTGAGTTTTATTACAATTGTTTAACGAGATGTTGAACATTATGGATGTGTTTTGTGATTAGGTTTTATGTTCTCTTCTGCAGAATATACACATTAATCCATTTTGTGGCGTATGTGGATACAGAAATCAAAGATTTAAGAAAATATTCAATTCCGGTTAGTCAATGAATCAAACACAAATGTAGTAAATATTAAATAACAGTTTTACAGCTTGTAAACCATGCCTTTATTTCAACAGAACGTAGACTCCAGCATCCAGCATGAGAACAAAGAGCCAGACACAAGCTTGTTTTTTCACAACCCATCTACTCCAAGAGGATCTGTAACTTTGGTATAAGCTCTTGCGTCAGAAATAATTCTCAATTCACAATTATGGCTGACTGTTATATAGCTAGCAATACACATTTTATAGAATGTTTGTAATACTTATTGAAGTGAATAACCTAAAAATATTTTGAGGAATAAAAAATATGATTCTGACTTCATATAGCTACTTCTAAAACCTGTTTTTTTTAAGTGCGTCTTATATTTTGTCCTTTGAATGATTTGATATGCCATCTACAGAGGAAAAATAATATTTTGTACAAATCCAGTTGATCTTTATCTTGGAGCATTAAAGGTGGTAAGGAGCAACAAAGTAAAAAAAACGTTGACTTTTGGGTTTAGATGGCACTCCTCCAATCTATTTTTTATTGAATACAAGTGCTGCTTTACAGTCATTGCCTCGTGATCTTGTTTGAACCTATTTTTGTTTTTCTGGAATGTTTAAACAAAAGGAGGCATGCTCGGTTCCTCAAAGGAAACATGCATGCAATGTCTAGTGCCAAGGTCAAGGAATGTAAGCAATTTTGAAAAGCTTCTATTTAAGTCTAATTGTTTTTGAAATATTAGTAACCTTTTTGAGTTGTTTTTCAGATACCTGTTTTATATTTTTTGTAAATAAAACTATGGTATTTCCTGTTGCATGATGAGGTACGAAGAACTAAATGTTGCTGGCTGAAGTTTGATGCGTGCAAGAGTAGGTTGGGAACCGGTTCCGCTGTCTATTCTGGAGCTATAATAACAGTAATTTTCACATTTTTGTAATTTTGTTTTTCATGAAAACAAACAAAAACAAAAACTGGAACAAAATGTCAAACAGGATTATGTTCTTATATAGGATTATTTGAAACCCAGTTCAATTTATTCAAATATTTAAAATAGGCCTAAATAACCACATCAGGTTATTTGTAGTTCAAAGTAGAGAATGATAAAATAAATGTTAAGAGTCAATGTCAAAATGTTCACACATGGATATAATATACATAATAATAATTGATTGCAAATGTGTAATTGAAATATTCCTTTGCTACTTTTTTCAGAATATAGTACGGGCATCAAGACAATGATGTTTAACCTATAGTTGTATCAAAGTTAATGAGAAAATCTTTTATCTCTCTTGATTTTTACTTTTTACTGTACCCAGAGTGTCAACTAACTTGGGGAAAACTGCTTTTTCTTATTATGCACCCTGGTCATGGAATAATTTGTAAAAAAGATTTACAGTTAGCTGATATCTATGAATTAATTCAAGAAGATTTTAAGGAATGTGGTAAAGCAGACATGTGATTGTTTCCTTTAGAAACATTTGTGTGTGATTAAGTGTTGCTGTTTAACTTATATTTTAATTGTTTGTAATCTCAATGGGACTTCCTGGAAAAATAAAGGTAAAATAAAAAAAATCATCAGGTAATTTCTATACTAAAAGATTGTGCTTATTTTAAGTGGATCCCTCTTTACTTTTGAGTTTTATGCAGGACCTGTACTTTACCTCATATGAATTCTCTTAACTTTTACATACCTAAATACAAAGAATCTGATGGCGTGTAAGTTACTGCACTGCTGTATACTCCACCCTGTTTGCCTACAGCTGAAATTCCTTCATCTTAAGAAGGTTGTACAGACACAATGGCAAACCTACATTAATAGGGTCCCAAGGCAAAATTCATTAATCATTTTTAATATGTCTTCATGTAACCTAAATATTTAATTGTAAAATGTTAAATTACAGTACTACATAGAATTGTTAGCCTCACACATTAATATTTGTTTTACACTTTTAGTTGACTAATTTCATAGAAGCACATTTTATTTAATGAAACTTCAAGAAACTTTTATATAAATGCACTTCAAGAATAACATTTTCTTTAAAACATGGAAAAGGTAGCCTAAAGAAACACTGTGGCAGGTTTCTAAAATATTGCTGTGGATTATTTTAAGATTAAAGTTTCTGATTGTTTAATGCTTTTTCATATTAGCAACACTAGAATGGTATTAATATAGAAATAGGTTACCCATAAAAAAATAAAACAGATGCTAGTACAAACTGAAAAAAAAGATGATAACAAATTCTGCCCAAAACTTTAATATTTAATAGCAAAATCACATCAATGTATAACTGTACAAAGCTGGGTGAAAACAAAAAAAAATTGTTGGGTTATATAAGTAAGGGTTAGTGGTTTTGGTTTCCCATTTTTATTTAGATGTAGGCCTAGTTAGCTTTACACACACTACAGCTGGTCAGACTGGTAATTCGGTTGTAAAAAAATGTGGAACAACATGCAACTGATTAGCATATGATTACAATATTACTGCTGCTCCCTTCTCTTCTTCAGTCGTTGTGGTTTCGTCTGTTGATAACAACGAAGGTTGGCATCACTATGGAAAAAGAACAGAAGAGCAAATTCAGGTAATTAAAACATGCTGATTTTTATTAGAGAATCTTCTTTCTTAAATCAGAAGTTGTATTCGGAAGGCCAGAGACATTCAAGCATTCAACGTTTAGGTCAACAATGAGCAGTAATAATATTACAATATTTTATGTAATTAGAATGATAGAATCTTAAATAATATATTCTCCTAAATTTCAGTCCTTTATTTTTTACATATTGTAGGCTGATGATGGAAATCACATAATTAATTCATTTACATCAGTAATTAACAACGACCTGTGTTAATGGGACATAATTTTAATTAAACAAAATACATCATTTTAATTAAACAAAATATATTCGACAAGTCAGCATAAACATTTTTACTCCTTAGATCACGACATCACGAATGAATAAAATATCGAAAATGAACAAATTTATTTATAAATGAAAAAAATATTTTGTATGAAATGTGATTTCTGTAAACTATCCTATATTTGAATCGGTCAAAACATGTAGCCTAGGGCCTATATGAAGAGTTTTGATTCCAAAATGAGATAATTCCGTTTTTAATATTTTTCAAAAATCATTTTATTATGTTGTCATGTTTTTATTGTATTTTATTGTGTTTGTTTGCTGTATTTTTTGAGTTATTATGGCCTAAATCAAAACAAACCAACTGCAACTGCAGTCTAATTTTAAAAACGAAGTTACATTTAGTCATTTAGCAGACGCTTTTATTCAAAGTTCAGGGAGCAAAGCGATGTCATGCAGGAGCAATAATACAATATTATGAGTTCTCATATTAGAACCAAACTCTTCATTTGGACATGGTGTCAAATAGAGTACAAGAAACATCTTAACGGAACAAAGTGTAATATGAACAGAATACATTAACAGGAGATGCTCTCCGTGAAAAGCGAACCCACTGGGCTGAGTTTCCCGAAACCTTCTTAACGCTATACGTCGTTTTTAAGTTATACCTTAAGATGTAGCTTATCCTTATGTGTTTCCCGAAACGTTCTTAGTTAAGTAGTCTATACCTTCTGTAAGTCATACGTTCGGAAGGTTGGTCTGGAGCGCTTTTAGCTACACCTTATCACTGTTAAGAGTTCACCCCGATAGTGGCCATTGTGAAAAAAATGTTCTTTACATCGCAATCTATACAAATACAATTCTAAAGTAAAATACACCAGCATATTGACGTGTTTTCGTGCAAAGAATATAATTGTCTTTACACTGATGGTTGTTAGCTTTTAATGATATTATCTAAAGGAGCATCAGCTGGCAAAACAAAAAAATTAGAGTATATTTAAAGAGAACGATTGTGGTAGGAAGTTTAGACAAACTGCAGAAGTACAGCGAATATTTTTGCTAAATAAAAGATGGCACCATCCGCGGAGCAATTTTGCCATGAAACTGAAAGGAACAAATGTCTTTTGTTGAAGAGGTTCTATTTAACATGGACAAAACATAACTCAAAATCCCTCGAGGGGGAAAACAAGAACAAAAAAAACTTTAACATAACAAAACTTGACTTAACATAACTTAGAGACCAGGGGCAACAGGACAAGACAGGGATGAAGACAAACGAACCAGCACAGGACAGAAAACACAAGGGCATTAAATAGGAGAGGAACAAAAGAGGCATAACAAAGGCAACAGGTGAAGGGCATAAACTGATAACGGCATAATGAATAATGAAACAAGGGGGCGGGGCTAAGACAAAAGACATGGGGCTGTCATGATCCTGTCAGCCTGAACTAGAAAAACAACTACAAAGAGGACAGGATCATGACAGTACCCCTTCTCCAAGGGACACGACCTGGTGGCCCCAAGGGGAACACGACATGAACAAAAATCTAAATGCTGCAAAATGGTAACACAATCTGGTGGGTCACAAACAGGAACATACTAGCGGCCCAAAGACAAGAACACCCAACGGTGGGCCGCAGACAGGAACATTAACCAGTAGGCCCGCACCCAGGAACATCTCCTGGGGGGCCTGCAGACAGGAACATTAGCCAGTAGGCCTGCACCCAGTAACATCTCCTGGGGGGCCCGCAGACAGGAACATTAGCCAGTAGGCCCGCACCCAGGAACATCTCCTGGGGGACCCGCAGACAGGAACATTAGCCAGTAGGCCCGCACCCAGGAACATCTCCTGGGGGACCCGCAGACATGAACATTAGCCAGTAGGCCAGTGTAACGGAGGCCAGCTAGTGAAGAGCTGTGCAGTGTGTAAAACCTCACTCCCCGACCAACAGAGACGCTCTAGCGACAGACGCTAGAGACTGCGGCCTTTAGCCTCCTCGTTAGAGCGCCCGTCTCCCATCCGGACCGTCTCCGGTTTGAGGCCCGTGCAGAGCGGTGCAAGTGGGACCGCTTACACCCGCACCCAGGAACATCTCCTGGGGAGCCTGCAGACAGGAACACAAGAGGGAGGGCCACGGACAGGGGCAGATCCTGGTGTGGATCCCGGCGGCATCGACCCTGGAGGGAATCTCGACGGCATCAACTCCTGAGGGTAACCCAGCGGTGTCGACCCTAGAGGGGAACCCGGCAGCATCGACTTCAGGAACGTACCTCGACCCTGGTGAGGGACCCCGACAGCCTCGACCCTTGAAGGGGATCCCGGTGACCTCGACCCTCGAGAGGGACCCCCAGGAGTTCAACCCTGGAGGGGACCCCAGGGAGATCCTCACTGGAGAGGTGCCCAGCGAGCTGTCTGCTGGGTTCTTCATGGCTGGTTCATTCTGTAATGAAACTGACAGGAACAGAACCCAAGTGCAGACAGCTCTTCAACAAAAGACATTTATTTAACATGGACAAAACATAACTCAAAAACAAGAACAAAAAAACTTTAACATAACAAAACTTGACTTAACATAACTTAGAGTCCAGGGGCAACAGGACCAGACAGGGATGAAGACAAACGAACCAGCACAGGACAGCAAACACAAGGGCATTACATAGGAGAGGAACAAAAGAGGCATAACGAAGGCAACAGGTGAAGGGCCTGAACTGATAACGGGATAATGAATAAGGAAACAAGGGGGTGGGGCTAAGACAAAAGACATGGGGCTGTCATGAGCCTGTCAGCCTGAACTAGAAAAACAACTACAAAGAGGACAGGATCATGACAGTACCCCTTCTCCAAGGGACACCACCTGGTGGCCCCAAGGGGAACACGACATGAACAAAAATCAAAATGCTGTCACGAAACACAATGTAGGAAAGAACCCAATTGCAGGCAGCAGTGAAGGGGTTAACACAAAAAGACTATTCTAAAAACACAAAACAAAACATCCTCGATGGGGGAAAAACGAAACTAAGAATCTATATAAACAAAACAAAGACTTCCCAAGTGGGGCAAAAGGTAAAACAAGAACAGCAAAACCCTAACTGAAAAACACGACACAACGTCTTAATAGAAACAAGGCAGGATAAAACTAAAGCAAACACACAAAACTCACAGATAAAGAACTAGGCATGGACAGGAACACGGACAGGACCACAGGGCAACAACATGTGCATGAACACATACGTATACGTAATACAAGAGCACAGGACAAAGAAACAAGAGGGTATATATAGGGAAACTGGAGAGAACGTATGGACAATAATAAAGGACAACAATAAGTTTCTCTCCACACATAACCAAAGACTTTGTCATGGCTCTGCTACAGGACCAAGAAAAACATGACTAAGTAAGCAGAGCCATGACAGAAGCCCCCCCTTTAATGAGCACCTCCAGGTGCTCACCAAGGGGTAGACGGACAGGACAAGGAAGACTGAGACAAAGACCAGACAAAACATGGAGAACAGAATAAGTGGGAGACAAGACAAAATAACAAAGGGGCTTGGGTGGGACAACAAGAACAACAAACATGGGAGGGGGGGTGGGGCAAAACAAGAGTTCACGGGGGGNGGGGCTAAGACAAAAGACATGGGGCTGTCATGATCCTGTCAGCCTGAACTAGAAAAACAACTACAAAGAGGACAGGATCATGACAGTACCCCTTCTCCAAGGGACACCACCTGGTGGCCCCAAGGGGAACACGACATGAACAAAAATCAAAATGCTGTCACGAAACACAATGTAGGAAAGAACCCAATTGCAGGCAGCAGTGAAGGGGTTAACACAAAAAGACTATTCTAAAAACACAAAACAAAACATCCTCGATGGGGGAAAAACGAAACTAAGAATCTATATAAACAAAACAAAGACTTCCCACGTGGGGCAAAAGGTAAAACAAGAACAGCAAAACCCTAACTGAAAAACACGACACAACGTCTTAATAGAAACAAGGCAGGATAAAACTAAAGCAAACACACAAAACTCACAGATCACGAACTAGGCATGGACAGGAACACAGGGCAACAACATGTGCATGAACACATACACATACGTATACGTAATACAAGAGCACAGGACAAAGAAACAAGAGGGTATATATAGGGAAACACAAACGAGGGATAACGACACAGGGCAGGTGAGGGTAATCAAACACTTAGGGAAAGATAACAAGGAAACGAGAGGAGCGGGGCCAATGACAAGACACTGGAGAGAACGTATATTATTGTCCAAAGGACAACAATAAGTTTCTCTCCACACATAACCAAAGACTTTGTCATGGCTCTGCTACAGGACCAAGAAAAACATGACTAAGGAAGCAGAGCCATGACAAATGCTGCAAAATGGTAACTAAAATGTCCAAAACAGGAGAACACAAAGGAGGCTGGAACCAGAAACGCAATCTGGTGGGTCACAAACAGGAACATACTAGCGGCCCAAAGACAAGAACACCCAATGGTGGGCCGCAGACAGGAACATTAGCCAGTAGGCCCGCACCCAGGAACATCTCTGTGCCTCTCCACTCTTCCTCCAGACTCTGGGACCTTGATTTCCAAATGAAATGCAAAATTTACTTTCATTTGAAAAGAGGACTTTGGTCCAATGTGTTTTCTGAAGTCTGAGAGACACCAGACTCAACAATGCAGATGACCTGAAGGCCGCTATCAAAGCAGCCATGATTGTCTCCGTGCCACGCCGCGTTGATGCAGTAAATCATGCAAAAGGAGGCCCAACCAAGTATTGAGTGCATAGAAATGAACATACTTTTCAGAAGCCTGACATTTCTGTTTAAAATATCCTTTTTTTATTGATCTTATGTAATATTCTATTTTTCTGAGACACTGAATTTTGGTTTTTCATTATATGTAAACCATAATCATCAATATTTCAAGAAACAAAGGCTTGAAATATTTCACTCTATGTGAAATGAATCTATATAATATATGGGTTTCACTTTCTGAAATGAGTGATAAAAAATATTGCCCTTTTTCACGATATTCAAATTTTTTGAGATGTACCTGTAGATGTGTCTTATCTTGGTCAGATTAACAGATTTAAACTTTTTTTGCTTTCTTTTTTATGTCTATTAAATCAGTAAGTGCACATTAATTTAAACAAATTAAAAGAGTATTTTCACTTCTAGGCGCCCATGGGACACATTCAGAAAAGTTCCAGTCATTCAAGATGAACAGAAGCCTAAAGCACCTATACAGTTTTTGAAATGGTTCACATGTATCATTGTTACCCTACTTGTCTTTGCTCTTGCACTTCTTAGTAAAGTAAGATTCTTTAATTGTCCTCAAGTAATTTCTATTGACTAGTAATTGTTTTGGATGAAAGTATAATATTTTCCGTTTTATTCATGGTTCCCACAGACTTCATTTCTCCTTTTGATAACTTTCGGGAACAAAACAGCTACATTTGTAGAGCACAATGTGACTGCTCTTTTGGGCATAGGCTTTGTTTTGGTCTTTCCAAATGTTCTTCTTCTGATTAAAAGCATGTGGAAAATCCTGTTCAAGAGTACAGCTATGCCCACTAAAAATACAGTTTTATGGGTAAGCAAACATATAATCCCTATTTGTGTTGTGCAATTTAACATGTGGAAATGAAAATTAAGGGAGTTTTTATGTCTTTTTGGTTATTGTTCAACATGTCGCTGTTTTTTTCTAGGTACTTGGTATAGAGTTCCTGGTAGCATTCGGAGCTGCAGTCCTTACAATCGTAGCTATGCCACATTTTGACATTGTCAGTAATGTGATGATTCTGAACAGTGTGAGTATCCTGTCTGCCGTGTTCCAAGTGGTTGCTCAGTGCTTTTACGGAGATATGAAACGCTTTATAATAATACCTGTGTGCTCCATTGTCCTGATCATCCTGGGCTACATCCTCTTTGCAATCAGTTATGTGATATCAGAGGCAAGCTCTCCTCAGGTAAAAATATCAGTCGGACTTGCTTTTGTGGGAACCATCTTTGTTTCTCTGAACTGGTGGGAGAATTACAGTTCACTATTTAGGGCACAATTCCTAAAGGACATTACTAGAGACATAGAGAAGTCCCGTAACGTGGTCAGCATCTATTCCAGTCTGATCAGAATTCTGGTTACTGCGGCTGTGCTTGGAGCTTATGTCCCTTTGTCAGGCCAGGACTGGAAGTCATCACTGTTTTTGTTCCAAACACCCACAGTTGGTTTGCTGGTGGCTTCCCAGATTGTGTCCTCTGCCATGTGCCACTGGTTTGTGGTTGTGGCCTGCAAGATGCATTTTCTGCGCCGCAGCTTTGTTATGCCCATGTACCTGCTGTCATTCGCCGTATTGATCGTGTTTTTGGTTCCAGTTCAATTTATGCCCTTGCAGTCTAAACCGAATTCCACCTATTGTGAGAATATTCAGCAGAATTCTAATGACAAATGGGTGGACATGATGATAAAGGACGTTGTAAGAACTGTGTGTACCAGAGACATTGTGGTGAACATGAGGAAAGAAGGACTGGTGTTTATGGGCATCTCATCTCTGAGTTGGTGGATGGGACTCATTCTAAGTACAATTTATGTCTGGTACCTGAAGATCCAACGAATCGAAAGGACCAAAGATTTGTTTGTAAGGCGCATGTATGAAGGGGCTTTTCTGGAACATTCCATGTTACTGAACACCCGTTTTGTGATCAGAAAAAGAATCAAGGAGAAACGGTAAGTTCTCACTTCTTACTTAGTTTATTTTAGAATTTAAAATGGCTCTTTTTATAAACATTTTATGTCCACTGCAGACAACAGGAAACCATCAAAGTGTTTTTGTGTGCAACAATGTGGCATGAGACCTATGATGAAATGATGAGTATAATCATCTCTATGTTCAGGTAAATATAGTCTGCACTTATTGAGATTTTCTCAAAGTCATCTAAATTTCAATATTAATACCATTTATTTAATTAACAGAATTGATAAATACAGACCAAAGGCCAACAAAAATGCGCACAGTGATGTGGAGTTTGAATTCCATATTTATTTTGATGATGCATTTAAGGACAATGATAATGGACGACATGCAAATGAATATGCTGAAACCCTTGTTGAAGTCCTTACAGAAGTCTACACGTAAGAATTATCCTTAATCTAATCCATTTTTGTGTACAGGGAAATGTTGGACAAAAAACTGACCTGTTCACATTTTTTAGTAATTTCATTGTGGAGAATCCAAGTATATTTAAGCAGACGCCGCCTCTTCTCTCTCAGGAGATCATAAACACTCCCTATGGAGGTCGTCTAGAATACACCCTCCCTAAAGGCAATGTGTTGATGGTTCACTTCAAGGACAAGCAGCTTATCCGACACAAAAAAAGATGGTCTCAGGTGAGATTTATGAAACACTATGTATCTTAAAACATGCAAAGAGATTTTACATGGACTTCAATTATCTGTGTTTGCAGATCATGTACTTGTATTACATTCTTGGCTGGCGGCTTAACAGAAAGTACTTCAAAATGTTTGAGGAAGGTGCAGAATTAACTTCGCTTAAAGATGTTCAGAAGGTTAGACCTCATTGCGAATACCTCTATGAAGTAGTAATAAAAGTAGATTCTGGCCTGGAAATGTCTGACTATGTTCTCAATGCTCCTTAGAGAGAAGCTCACAACACATACATCTTGGCCCTGGATGGTGATACTGACTTTCAGCCATCTGCAGTGATGCTATTGATCGACAGACTTAAACTCTACCCAGAGGTTGGTGCTGCCTGTGGCAGGATTCACCCGACAGGTCCAGGTGAGATTATTTTCACTGTATATACAGTATAACGCAGTTGTCCTCGTGTAGCTGACAGAACCAATCAAAGGCTAAGATAACCAAAGTGTGAGTGACAAAATTTCTATGCTTGAAGGACCCATGGTGTGGTATCAGAAGTTTGAATACGCGGTAGGCCACTGGCTTCAAAAGTCTGCCGAGCACGTGCTTGGCTGTGTCCTGTGCAGTCCCGGATGTTTCAGTCTTTTCAGAGGCTCCGCACTAATAGACGACAACGTCATGAAAAGATACACGACCAAAGCCACTGAGGCCAGTCATCATGTTCAATATGATCAGGGTAACAACTTTTTGCTAAGCACTGATAAATAATATAATGTTGTAAACTAATTTACCTTCATTTGGTTGTGATGTCAGGTGAGGACCGCTGGTTGTGCACTTTACTGCTGCAGCAGGGATGGAGGGTGGAGTACAACGCAGCATCAGATGCCTATACAAACGCACCACAAGAGTTTAAAGAATTCTACAACCAGCGCAGACGATGGGGACCTTCAACCATGGCCAACACCATCGACCTCTTGGGTTCAGGAGGACTGACTTCAGAAAGGAACAGCTCTATCTCAAAACCTTACATCTTGTACCAGATTATCAGCATGGCAGCTTCTATTTTAGGCCCTGCCACTATCTGTCTGATGATAGCAGGTAGAGAGCATTTCTGGATTCATTTATGTTTATCTGTAACATAGTCTTGTTTTTGAAATATCCAAAAGGACCCTTTCTTCAACAAATTTACCTCAAAGTGCTTTGTTTTGTCTTGCAGGAAGTCTTATGTTCATCTTCAAAATTAATGCAAATGTCGCCCTTTTTTTGGCTGTAGTGCCCCCTGCTGCCTACTTGATACTGTGTTTGAAACTGAAATCTGACACACAGATTACAATCGCTGCAGTCATGAGTGTAATCTACGCATTTCTGATGGCCGGAACACTTATCTCAATTATAGGTATGTTTGTTTGGTTTAGATGTTTAAAAAGACCCAGAACATTTTTTTAAAGGGACAGTTCACCCAAACATAAAAATGCTGTCATCATTTCTGTATAAATTTCTTTGGATATTTGGAAGAATGCTTGTAACCAAACAGTTCTTGGCCACCACTGACTACCATAGTAGGAAAAATGACAATGTATAAAAAAGTATAAACTAATGAGTGATATGCATCTCATTAACATTCTCTCCTCATTTTGACTGTCACAGGTGATTTAGTGGTTCAAGACACATTTATGACCCCTAGTGGTCTGATCCTTATTGGCATGGTGCTGTTGTATCTCCTCACGGCTGCTCTGCACCCTAAGGAGTTCTCACTGGTCATCTATGGACTTTTATACTTCCTCTGCATTCCTAGCGCATATCTACTGTTAGCTATTTACTCCATAGTCAACATGAACAATGTGTCGTGGGGTACACGTGAAACTGGTGGCCAGGCTAAGACTGCAGCAGTCGGTGCCATCAAGAAGCACATCTTGCAGGCTGCATGTTGTAAATGTCCATGCTTGGGGTCTTATGAAGTTATGAAGGAGACACCAGCCGCAGAAACCATAACAGTGACTGAAACGACACAAGCTCCTTTGGAAATAGAAAGGTAAATAGGTGTAGCACAACCTCACTGACATGGCTTCATGGCATGTTCATTCATGTAGTATTGTAAAACTATTTAATGAATCCAAAGAAATAAATCACTGCACAAGTTACAGTACTTTTAGTTTACAGTAAATATTTTTATTACTACTAATGATAATATGTTATTCTTGCACTGTAGCTCACCGGGGTGCTCACAAAATTCCTATCAATGTAAGTATGTTTTCCATATTTTTTTAGTTCAGTTATTAAATGAGACTACAGTTTATTAATAACCATTATATTTTTAATTCCACAAGCTTGGATTGAACATCTTCAGATGAAATCTAATGAATTTCCTCTGGAGGAATCGACACTGTCTATGGTAAGACTAATCTTTGAAATGCTCATGGTCTAGTCTAGTGGAACGGGTAGCAACCTTTTGACATGAACCTGTCATGGTCAACCCTTTTGATAGTGAACCTAAAAGTTGCGGAAGTTTGTTTATTATTATTTTAAATATTCATACATTATTTTCAGTCATATATCATTTTAATCCTGTTTTTGTGGCCATCTGACTTTTCTCCATGGAAATGATGGCTATAAATCAAAGCTGTAAATCTACTGATTAAATTTCAAAGGCACTCTTTCAAGACTACCCAAAATGAAACCATAGTAAAGGATATTTAGTCCACTCAATTGTATCACATACAGGCAGGCTTAGATAGCACACCCAAAGAAGTGTCTGAAATGTCTGTGAGCTAGTCACAAACCTGATTTAACTCTTATTAGCGGCACAGATGTATTCAATTCAGTTCAAACAGACTTAGTTACTATACCTTCAGGCAAGAAAACTGATCAGCCACAATGCAGTCACCTTTCACAACCAAACAGAACCATCTTGATGATTGACATTTTGATTTTGCAGACATGTTACGGAATTTGGTAATATCATGATTCACGTTGCATACCTATTATACAGGAAGTGCACTATTGTTCACAGTTTACAGAAATCTGATACTTGTTTTACATTCTTGCTATCAACATTGTTTCCGTAGTCATACAGTAGCTTTATCTGTGATCCATCTCTTTTTATAGTCCACAGAAGCTACATTTCTAGATTTTTATTAACTTTTGCTTGACATATTTTGATATTTAATGCATTAGACATCCTTATGGTGTTATCACACATTTATTATTTGTTGCAGGATGAAATCAATTTCTGGTGTGGGCTTCAGAAAAAGTATCTAGAACCTCTTAAAGAAAATAAAGCAGAACAAGAGAAAATTGCGAATGATCTGAGAGTACTGAGAAATAGGGTAAGCCTATGCAAAAATGTTTTTCAACAACAGTGGTTAAGAAATAGAAATAAACTCTTCCTGTGTCTTTTTCTATTCAGGTGACATTTGTATTTTTCTTCTGCAATGCACTTTGGTTAGTGACAACGTTCATCCTTCAAGCTATTGGTGACACAGTCTCCATAAAGATCCCAAAGGTCTATTCGAATGGGACTCATTCAACGACAGAAACATTTTCTCTTGATCCAATTGCGCTGATGTTTCTACTGGGCTTTACATTATTGCTGCTGATACAATTTTTTGCAATGCTTTACCACAGGTAACAATTAAAGTCACTGATAAACATGTAATAAGCATTTAACATCTCACTGTATATATAGACTATTCTTAGTCATCGATGATTTGTGAAAGATGCTAAAGTTAAATATGGATGTGCAATGTCATTCTTGTTGCAGAATCTATACACTAATCCATTTTGTGGCATATGCTGATACAGAAACCAGAGCTTTTAAAAAGAAGTCCCAGGTCAGTCAGTACACAAAATAAGATTTGTTTTAGGTAATACTGTAGGTGTGCTTTAAATTAATTATGCATGAATTTCAATAGGTTGCATCGGTTCTGGACTCAGACCACCAGCATGAAAACGATGAGACTGACACAGCCTTGTACACTCAGAACACATCTGCTCAAGAAGGGACAGGAATGTTTGTCTAAGATCTTTTGACAGAATCTGTCTTTAATTCTTAATCAAGGTTAATGTTCCTATAGGTTCTAATATAGGGTTAATACAAATTCCTTAGCATTTATTTAAAATGTATCTAAACATATACCATTTTTATTAACCGTTCCTTGTAATGTTTTAGAGACAATATTTTTACATACCGTGTCTATATGCAGTTACATTGAACCCTGTAATGTATTATGTATTTTAGCCTTATTTTAAATGGTCTCTCTTACGGGAATAGACACACATAAATAAAAATTGTGATTTGAGGATAAAGATGATCCCCTATAGCTTTGTGAGTGAAATCTAAGACTGCTAATTAAAGTGTGAATCAAAGTCACCTTTCACTGAATAGTTGGTTAAATGTCAAGTTGAACCAAGTTATATCTATGACTGTATGTATTCTCAAACTTTAGCTCTCCAGCATTTCTAGGGTGGATGACTGAAACACTTCAACTGTGTGGCACTTTAACAAAAAGTTTACTTTTTACAGTCTACTTTTTACTAACTTATCCCACAATTTGTAAAAACTTTCTAATAGGCATAAATCTTAGAGAAATGTGAAGCTATGACTTGACTTGTATGACTTGTAAGAAATAATTAAAAATATTTTTGTTTAATTTACTTAATGAAGTTTATTCACTATTTTTTATACAAAACTGTCACAACTTGATTTCGTTTTGTTTAATAACCTTAATACAATAAAGTTTTGACTACATAAAAGATTCTTGTGGTTTTAAAGTAGCATTGGAGAAACTGGACAGAGGATTGCCAGTTCCCAGCATGCTTTGCACAGGACAGGATAAAGAAAGTAAATGTCAGAACATTACTTTTATGCATTTTCAATCAAACAGTATTTTTTAACTTGATTCTAAAAGGTGAAACCACTGTCTATTGCATCATGTTCATCCAAAGAGCTATTATTTTGATCAAACAATTTTTAAAGCGGCCCTAACACACGCGGTTTCTGCCAATCTCACATTAATCTTGAGTACCTATAGAGTAATATTGCATACTTCGTATCTTCGAAGAGTATTTAGTTTGATCACATTTATAAAAGATAGATACAGTTGTACGATTATTTCCGAAAGCATACGGCGCGTGCGGGGGTACACAGTAAAACTGCCAGTGTTGATTTCAACACTATACCAGTGTTTATATAATTATCACTGAGTTTAATTAACACCCTTGCCAGTGTTTAAAGTTTTACTCTACCAGTGTTGATCATATCAATTTGTTAGTGTTGAGTGATTACTCTAAATACTGATAATTAAACACTTTTTAATAGTTAATTAACACCCTTGCCAGTGTTTAAAGTTTTACTCTACCAGTGTTGATCATATCAATCAGTTAGTGTTGAGTGATTACTCGAAATACTGATAATTAAACACTTTTTAATAGTTAATCACACTTAAATAGTCAATATTGAAACACTATCTGACTGTCATTGTTTTTAAATAAGGCAATGAATCAAATAATCAGAATTAACGACTTCTCAGTTTTATTTCACAATCTAAAATCCTTTTAATGTGACATGAAATACAGAGCATTGCTCATCACTTACGAACTTAAGAATAAAATGTAGCAATACATCACAAGAGCATTATTGTTGGAACAATATAAAACTGGATGCCTCCCTTAAATTCATATTTGATACAGGAAATCACAGCAGATGTTAAAGTTTCTGTAAACAATGCAACACATTCTCTTAATAAAACCAGCTTACGTTACACTTTGGATATTAAAATCATTTAACAAGGGTCAAACCAAGCTTTTCAGACAAACTCTAAATTAAACAATGAGAAAGTAACACATAAATGCTTTCTTCTGGTCCATAAGCACACTGCTTATCAAAGGGCTTGTAAAATCACAGACTTTTGAGTTGAATAACAGTTTCCTTATATTCACCATTACATACAAAAAAACCATGTTGGTTTTCACTGAAATATTCTGTGACCAGTTCATTGACTATGAAAGCTATACACTCACCTATTATAAGAATCTGTGCAATTTTGGAAAATATAGGAAGCTCATGTTTTAAATCATTGCAAACAAGAAGTCCAACTCTGTACTCAATGCCATAGATTTTAACCCAATTAGTGCCATAGACATTTTCCTGCACAGGGATTTTGAGAGAAGACAACAATTCATCACCATCATGGTCTGCAAAAGAAAATAAAGACAATGGCCCAAACTCTTGTTAATGAGTCCCAGTGACCTGCAATGGACAACTGATGTTTTTCTGGCAAGGGATTTAGTAATGTTCTTGAAGTTCTTTAAACAGTTCTTGAAAATTTTGTGTTTTGTTTCAAACCTCATACTCCAAAAGTGGACTAGAGGACCTAATTTTCTAATGGAAGACTGATAATGTACCAGGAAATGGTGTTTGGGTATTAAATTTCGATCAGAGTACAGCTGGTGGTGCTCTTGTATGAGATGCTTAAGTGATACAGTCATCCCATAGGAAACTTGCAGCAAGAGAAGCAGCAAATTCCAATTTCTATTCCTTTCTGGTACTACATCACCAAAGAGTAATGGGGTATTCTTAACCAGACACAAAGTTTGAATGGAATTCAGACCCAAGCTGTTGCTAGCGTGCTCCAGATTAACATTGGTAGGGCGGTTTTTACGCTCCAAGTAACCATAATCAAAAGAATATATGCGAGAAAGTTGGGCTGTGTAATTAATCGAAAATAATTGTAATCGTCAATTTTGGCTTTCAACAATTAAAAAACAAAATAATCGACGTAAAATGATTATTGTGCCGCATTCCATTTTGCAAGGATCATCTATTTTCTTGTGGTATAACATCCACAGCGCACCCCCTTCCTTTACAGTTGTTCAGCTGTGCTATTTCTTTACATTTATTTTTCAGTCGAATTCACAGTTTAAAAGTCAAGTTTTTTTTATTTTTCCATTTTTTTTTAAACTTAGTGAGTAATCATGTTAAATAATCGGGATCTCAATATTGGCCAAAATAATCGTGATTATGATTTTTGTCGTAATCGAGCTGCCCTACGAGAAAGCAAGTCTTGTTTTGATATAAAATATAAGTACTGAAATAACAGTTTTAGTTATACAATACAATACAATACAACACAAAGTACAAGCAGCCTATTTTATGAATACAACGTTTTGAACCAAGGGGATTTGCGGTCTCAAAATCATCGTAGTAGAGTTGTATCTGTAAGGCATTTGAGAATTGCGAGAACAATGGATGGGTTTTCCTTTTACAGTAGCTTCCATCAACAAAGTCTCATAAAAATATATGGACTGGAAGAGATGTCTGTTTTGATCTGGTCACAAATCTCAGTGTTTCGGGAAGATGAATTTCAAACTTTCCAATATAGGAATGTAAATGAATGTGCATTTACTGGTACTTGACTATATGTTCCAGTTTCCTTGTTGCGTCTATATCATACATAACACCGAGCACAATTTCCTCAGGCTCAACCACACCCCACTTTTCAGGGAAGTATTGAGTGCTTTTCTTTTCCAAATTTAGACGAGAATGAATTTTCAAAATTCTGAAAACTTTGTTCCACTGCTGACCTGCACTCAGCACTAGTGCAGTGTGTTTTAGTCTTAGTCTCCCTGCTGTGTTTTTTTTTGTAGACGTTGTGTCGTGCCTTGTTTTGTTAGTTTGTTTTTGCCCCCCGTGGGAAGTGTTTTGTTTCAGTTTTTATTTTAGTTATAGTTCTGGTTGTCCCCATTGTGGGTTTTGTTTTCTCGTTTCGTGTATTAAAGTCTTGTGCTTAACCCCTTCATGTCTGCCTGCGCCTGGGTTCTTCTCTCCACGCACCATCGTGACCGAATACACAAGCCAGTTCAGAACCCAGCGGGCAGCAAGATGGACGGCACGGCGTCGTCCTCACGGTCCGCTCAAGCCCGCTTGCTGCTAGGTTTCCGCCAGGGGAACTACGGGATTCGGGAGTTCGCCGGGGCATTCTCGGCGGTGGCTGAGAGGACTGAGTTCAACGAGGCAGAGTTGAAGACGATCTTCAACTGCTGCCTCACTCAGCGCCTCACCCCGTCTGAGAAGAGGCTGCTGGGTCCCCTAGGGTTGCGGCAATGGTCAGGTTCGTGGCCAACCGGGACGATCCCGGGGGTGGGGTTCCACGTGGGACTTCCACCTCGCGGTCGATCACGCCGGAGGGCCTCGACCTGACTGCCGCTGCCCGGGGGGACTCGGTACCCTCCGGCTTGAGCTCCACGGTCCCCGTTCACTCTGGCGCCGGTAGCGGGCGGGAGAGGGGGGATCCGGGGATGACGTCGGCGGACTCCTCCGCTGCGGAACTCCCTCGGTCCCCACGGATTCGCCAAGGTCGGCTATGGATCCGGTGGTGCGGAGAAGGAGGGAGAGGCGCAGCGGAGGAGCGTCCAGCCGGTGCAGCCGGCGTCCAGCCGGTGCGCCGGCGTCCAGCCGGTGCAGCCGGCGTCCAGCCGGTGCAGCCGGCTCCAGTCCGGTGCAGCCGGCTCCAGTCCGGTGCAGCCGGCTCCAGTCCGGTGCAGCCGGCTCCAGTCCGGTGTCAGCCGGCGCAGTCCGGGTCCAGTCGGGTCAGCCGGCGTCCAGTCCGGTGATCCAGCCGGCGTCCAGTCCGGTGTCCAGCCGGCGTCCAGTCCGGTGATCCAGCCGGCGTCCAGTCCGGTGATCCAGCCGGCGTCCAGTCCGGTGGTCCAGCCGATCCAGTCCGTGTCCGCCGGCGTCCAGCCGGTGTCCGGCCCGTCCAGCCTGGTCCGCCGGCGTCCAGCCGGCGTCCAAGCTGTCCAGCCGGCCTTCCAGCCGGCGTCAAGCCCTGCAGCCGGCCTTCCAGCCGGCGTCAAGCCCTGTCCAGCCGGCCTTCCAGCCGGTCCCCAGTCCGGCTAGCCAAGCCGGCCCCTGGGAGAACTCCCAGGGCAAAGACTGTCCCCCCCAGGACTCCCCCTAAGTCCCCCAGGACTCCGCGCCCTCGAGCGCAGCCGGGGACTGGGACTTCTCCCCACCCCCATGGACTGCCCCCTATGGGCCCTTGTTTGATCCCACCCCCCCTCCCATGTTTGTTATTTTTGATGTCCCACCCTAGTCCTGTTGTTATTGTGTCTTGTCTGCCCTTGATTTTGTTTTCTTTGTTTTGCGGTGTCCTGTCTGTCTCCCAGTCTGTCTTGTCTCGTCCGTCTACCCCTTGGTGAGCACCTGGAGGTGCTCATTAAAGGGGTGTCTTCTGTCATGGCTCTGCTTCCTTAGTCATGTTTTTCTTGGTCCTGTAGCAGAGCCATGGCAAAGCCTTAGGTTATATGTGAGAAAGCCATGAGATGTTTGTTTTTGGACATCTCATGTGTTTTCTCAGGTCTTGTCATTGGCCCCGCCCCTCTCGTTTCCTGTATTGTCTCCCTCTTGTGTCTTATGTTCCACACCTGCCCTTGCTCATTATCCCTCGTTTGTGTTCCCTATATATACCCTCTTGTTTCTTTGTCTTGTGCTCGTGTATTGCGTGTATTACATTTGTTGTGAGTGTTCTGTGGTTGTGAGCGTTGGATGTATCCTGTTCCTGGTTCTATTCTCGTGTTGTTGCCCGTGTGCCTGTTCAATTGCCTTGTCCGTGTAATGTGAGTGTTGTGTTTTAGTCTTAGTCTCCCTGCTGTGTTTTTTTTGTAGACGTTGTGTGGTGCCTTGTTTTGTTAGTTTGTTTTTGCCCCCCCCGTGGGAAGTGTTTTGTTTCAGTTTTTATTTTAGTTATAGTTCTGGTTGTCCCCATTGTGGGTTTTGTTTTCTCGTTTCGTGTATTAAAGTCTTGTGCTTAACCACTTCACATCTGCCTGCGCCTGGGTTCTTCTCTCCACGCAATTACGTGACATATTATTAATGTAATATCGCTCGAATAGGAGTGTGAAATGGCTCTTTATTAGCACTGCTTTGATTAGGCCAGTGGCACAAGTCAATCACAGCTGCTGATATAGAGACACATCACACGAGTGTGATATTGCATTTTTACAACAGTTCGACAGCACAAGTGTGTAGATAAATCAGAAACAACATCGGAGTGTCTTTACACTCTTTCAAAACGCTCCGGTTTTTAAAGGAACTGGGGTACTACTTTCTTCCGTTTTATAAATGATCAGATAAAACTAAAAGACTCCTCTGAGATATGAAGGATGCAATACGACTAGTCAAGATTAACATGAAATTGGCAGAAACGGTGTTGTCTGCTTTAACAGAGTACATAGCCACACAAAGACTAGGGCCTCATATTACCTTATGATACACCAAAAGCCTTTTCACTGCATCCGATGCACTGATTTTTTAAGCTTTTTTCCTTCCAGGTGATGGTGGGAGGAGATGGAGCAGCAATTGCAGTGTTCCCATGTCACTGTCCCAGTCTATAATGTAAAGATGAATATCAAGGTTTAACAATAGTTCACCCAAAAATAAAATTGATGCAACAATTTATTTAACCTCATGCAACCCTTGGTCTTTCTCAATAGAACTCTAGTAATAAGTAAAACCCGGGCTGTTCCTGGCTTTGAAATGCCATTGAATAGTGCCGCCATTACAGATAAAGTTTTCATTAACATTACATAGAGAGGAACACCCAGGATTTAATTTATTATTCCCATTGTGTTAGCCTGAAGAAAAAAAGACATGTACACCTTTTGTGAAGGCATCAATTTTGCTTGGAAGGCTACCCCCATCTACAATACAAAACTACTGCCAAGCTGACCATTTGTAAACATCTTACCAGAACACTGCTCACTGTCTCTGACAGAAGAAGTGAGCACACAGTAGAAGTTGAAGTAAGGCCCATGGCTTCTTCGATGATTCTTGGCTTGAAAGCTGTATCCCACCTTTCAAGCAACTTTGATGATGTCTTCGTATTGAAGATCAGTGAGAAGTCTTGATTCACCTTTAACAAAAACAAGAATATAAATAAGAATATTTTGCCCACTACTCCGAATAAGCTACCTCCTAAAGTACCAGTCCTTTGGTGTTAAGAAACCGAGGAAAGGTCTTCAGAATATCTGCGGTCTTGTCTGGATCGTGAAGCCTGTGTCTGTATTTAAATGTCTCCCTCATTTTGAGCAAGATCTGTACTTCATCTGCGGAATGTGTGAAAAAGGCATTTCTACCATATGAGCAACCAAAATGTTGACTAGGAGTCGTCTCATTTCGCTTGAGTGTTTTTTTGGAACTGTATTCAGCAAGGACGGCATCGCCTCCACTGTTCTTCTTAAGGGCACAAAGGACCACCTTCCAAAACAAAAAATGTATGCATACAGCATTTATACGCTTCCATGTATATGCACAAAATATAATATAAATACTATTCAAACTTTTACTCATTTACACGTTACCTTTTTTGCTTCAGCTGCCGAGTCATCTGATGGCTTAAATTTTTTGGAAGGACATTCTGGGGTTTGATCATCAAGTTCAGTTGATGAATGACTATGACTTTGTGACAATGTGTCAGTGCAAGAGCTGCTTGTTGCATCTGATGATAAAAATTCTGTAACACACAAACCTATTACAACAGATCTTAAAATAGTTTGAGAAGACAAAAAGGTAATCATACTGTACCTTCATTTTGTCCTCTGTGAGCAACATATCAGGTCTCGCCTTGAGTACATCTTGTAAAATGTCCTTGTCAATTTCAGTATCAGTGTCATCAAAAATGCACAGATCAGGGGCCTCATGTATCAACGCTGCGTATGCACAAAAACGTTGCGTACGCCAGCTTTCACGCTCACGGTCGGATGTACTAACAGTGAAATTAACGTGAGAATGTGCGTTCCTCCACGCCAACTTGTCTGGCTTGAGTTTTTTTTGTGCGTATGCACGCACATTTACAGCTTTGTCCGTACGCAATGTTTTAGTATGGAATCAACGCAAGTCTTTGTACATGAGGCCCATCCATGGTACTTCCATCCTGCAGTTTGATAAATTTTCTTGAACCCCGATATCTCACTTTAATGAACAGCATGTTCCAAACCTGCAAAGTCATTAGAGAAAGTTAGTCATAATAAACACAATTTACTACAAATACAATATTAAATGTTATTAAGAAACATTCATTTTATTACATGTAAGTTATTTAACAAAACACCAACACACAAAATTCAGGACAGGTTTCAGTACAGTAGTGAGTGTTCTTTTAATGTACATATTACGTATATCCTTTTTAAAATGTAAACATTTGTCTGAAGCATATGGAATTTGATTATACCATGTCTATCACTACAACATCTAAACAAATTGCCTCAGTGTTCATTATTTTTGACAAGTTAAAACTTGAACGATTGCATGATTTTACACTAATCTCAAATGTGGTCACAACGCGAGACAGAGTACAAAGAGGAAAAAAGAGCCAAGAAATACAATAGATTAAGTGGTTACACACACACACACAACTTCGATTTTAGCATACACCATTTTATATCGCTAACACGTGCTTGACACACAAACTACTATATGAAACCGCTATCGTGAAGGAAATAAGCCGTTTCTCAAACTTGACACAAATCAAGTTGACACAAACACCCAGACCAGCATTTCAGTTCTCGCGTAATTTCAGGGGTGAGGCCTGTTAAGAGTTGTAATAAGTGTGCTCCCAATATGTGCATGTCATTTGAGTAAATGAAACGTGATGTACCTTATATGGTTATATGCAAATAAAAGAAGGAAAAAGATTCTTTTCTTCTTCCGGTTCAAGTGAAACTGATGTGTGTGAGCGTTTTTGTTACCTCCGTATAATATTAAGTTATTGCCGGTTACCATACGCAAAAATGTCTGCGCTAACAAGGCCTCACGTGGATCTGTGAACATATGAAGAAGGTATAAATATTGAATAGAAATGTAATCTTAGGACTACTTAATATAGTTTCAACAATACGCCTAGCCATAGCGGAAGTTTATGGGTCAAATTTAAACCACTGGCGCCTTTGATTTAATTGGTTCGCACTGCGCTGTTGTAATTGGTCGGTGCAGCGCTGCTGAGGATCAGTTCGCGCCGCCCTGGCCGTTCGGCAGCGCAAACAACTCGTCCTCCCTGCGCGGTCGAGTCGGTCGTGCGGTTCGGCCCAATTAACCTCTCCACTGGCATGTCAGTGCTGCGCGAGCTCTACGACACCGCTCCGTTTCGTTCCACATTTGGTGTGTTTGGCTACCCATACAAATGCCTTTCCAACCTGATGAGTGATGGAAAAAGGAGAACACAATCGGCAAAAGGGGGTTTCGAACCCCTGTCGATCTGGTCCAAAAGCTGGTATGCAATGTGACATCTTTAACCATACGCAACTGCAGCTAATGAGAATCATGTGAAAGTCGTGAGGTTTTAGATATTTACTGTGTCAATGTTGCAGTCACCTGTACTTTGTGTGAACAGACTTAGTCATATTTTATTTTATAGTCTACAGAGAAGCAGGAAAAAAGTCATGTCAAATGTATGTTTATTTGCGCTTTTTATAAATTGCATTGTATCAAAGCAGCTGTACAACACAAAAAGAGGAAAAAACTAAGAAATCAAATACAGACACATACGTATCTACATACTATGTACGCACATATATAGGTATTATAAATGACCTTTACAGTGATTACTGAGTACAACTCTCATGGTATTATTACAAGTCTTGCAAAAGATGAGCTAGAGAAAAGCCTCAGGCTAAGCTTGTATAAGCTCGCCAAACTAAACAATCAATCTCAAGAACGAGCAAATAGAAAATAAATAGGATCATTAAACTCAAAGCAAGTGTGCAGTGTGTGTAACAGGTTAAAAAAGGTGCTTTCACTTGCTTTTGGTTATTATATACATATGGCCCTTTAAGTATAATAGACCTGCACTCTCTGTTCATTGGCTGGCGGCATGTTGGAAACTCTTTCCGGTTTAGTCATTAATATTCGCGCCAGTCAAGAGAGTGGTTGTGGTGGGTGAGTGCTCTCGAAAAATGTATTTCTTTTGTTGCTCTTTTTATATTTTGATGTCTTTTTCTTCTTTCTTGTTGCCAAATGAAATTGTAATGGTTAATGTGCACCCGTCATTGCAGGACGTTGTGTAAAAATGCTGTGAAACTGATCACCTCATTTGAATGTTTTAACAGGTACATGTTCTACTATTTTGTTTACTATATTTTACAAACTGTGTTATATACTCACTCTTGAAAAAGTTAAGATTAATATTCGCGCCAGTCAAGAGAGTGGTTGTGGTGGGACGTCGTGTAAAAATGCTGTGAAACCGATCACCTCATTTGAATGTTTTAACAGAATTAAATGATTCCCCCAAGGCGCGAAATGGTGTTGGTTGTCGCAAGTATTTCACACAATGCAGATACGAGCCGTTACATGTGCTTAAAAATCCTTCGCACAGTATGTTGCTTCCACCTAGCTTCTTTGTTACAAACTAATGCCGCCTTTGGGACAGACTTCACCTACCAGTAACTTCACCAGATAAAAGCTTCATTATTTCGACTTTCGGATCATTTCCTTGATTTGCGCTACAACAAATATGCCTTTTCAATCTGGTGAGGGATGGGAAAAGGAGAAAAACACATTTAGAAAAAGGCAGATTCGATCCTCAGTTAAACTGTATAGATGTGCGATGTCTTTACATCTTAACCGTTCAGGTAGGAGCATACCTAGTGTCTCTGTTAAAACAATCAATCATAAGAACTAGCGATAAATGATAAATACGATTATTAAATATCTATATCTTATAGCTTTGTTGAGGACTTTCACTGGCCGTCAAGCACAAATAGATAAGTGGATCTTTCGCATTTTACATGCATTGTGAGAGTCAGATATGGAAGGCAAGCCCCCTAGGCCTACAGTAATGGTTTAACCCTTTTGCTCAGCAGCCAATAGGAACTCATCACACTTACACGTTCAAACTGGGCAAGTGGCCGGATGGCTCAAAAACACGCGAAATTGACGTCTGACGTCACGCGTCGAGAACACGTTGTTTGCGCGTCAAATACGCGTCGATTTTTCACGCGTAAACTACACGTACTCTACGCGCAAACAACACGTTCTCGACGCGTTGTTGATGTGTTAAAATTCGCGCGTTTTTGACCCTCCTGGCTTTCCATAAAAAAAGAGCGCGTCGCCCCCGATTTCCGCGCGGCTGCCGCGCGTCTACATTTAAAATAACGAGTATGCGCGCGGAAAAGACGCGAAATGTGAATCCGGCCTAACATTGTAAAAAAGTCAGAATGCATGACACACCGTTGCACCACCCCTTTAAATACTCTTTGTCTCCACGAGTTGATTAAAACATACATTTGTCTAGTGCTAAAAGGCAAATAGATCAAGGAGAAAAACAACTTTTTAGGGTTTTTGAGGATACTGCAGGTAAGTCAGTCAAACAGGTGACCCACACTCAAAACACTGAAATAATAACTAAAAAAATACAGCTAATTAACACAATAAAAACATCATGACATAATAAAAAAAACGATTTTTGAATTTTTAAAAAACGGAGTTATCTCATTTTGGAACCAAACTCTTCATATATTTGACATACCTTCTATACATTTCTGACCACTTTTAAGCAAATTTTTAACTTATTTCATTGTAGTGGGGATAATGCAGGGCCGGATTATCCAATGGGCATTATGGGCACCGGCCCAGGGGCCCATGCGCGCTTGGGGTCCAAGAAGGGGGGAGAAAATGTAACATAACCATGTTTTCGCTATATTAATTCTGCAGAGTGCCTGTCTGGCCCGCACACACGCAAGTGCGCACACAAAACAGTGTTTCTAACGTACGCAAGTCTGTCTCTTGATATAGTAACTTTTACAAGCTCTTTAGCAGCTTTTGTTCAGGAGAAGCACAAAGCGAAATATCCAGCGACCATAAAGCTTTCATTCAGTGGGAAAATGTCACCAGTGCTGTCCCGCGAGCGCAATGTCTCCTTTTTCCCGCGCAGTGATCTCAGTGAGCGTCAGGAAGAAGCAGCACATTCCACAGGTGACTCCTGAATGAAATGAGTACAAAACAGCGTTTCCAACAACCTGTCACTGTTATCGACTGTTTGAATGTATAAATATGAACACATTTCGTCTGTAAATATGCATATGGTTACCTAGACAGAGGCTGTATGAAAGAATATAGCCAAAATCGCCGCTTTTTATGGTGATTTGTTAAATGTCGCGCTAAGTCACTAAACTGAAAATATGTAAATGAAAACGGCTTTATTGTTGTAAATATAATCCATAGGCTAGAATACCCTCACGGCTGTCTTTAAAATCTCAAAAGGTAAGAGTTTTTTACATGTATTTGGTGGTGTTTCTTCGCCAATAATGAATTTTGATATAACGTTGATCAGGTCTAACTGCCTTACTTTACCGATTTTTAGCCTTCGTTATTAGAAAATCCAGAGTGCTTTGCAAAATGTTTACTTACACAGACTCGTGTAAGTATACCTATAATATTCGTTAATGCCGTTTAACACACACGCTTACACAAGAACGTGAGTCACAAATAACGTTTAACCAAAGGACAAATTACTCTTATAGTATAATCAATGACAAAGTCTGCCCTTTTATTCTTAGACAAATTAAAATGTTTATAAGAAAATATTACTTAAGAATATTCTTAAGAACGTCCTATAATTTATCTTAATAAAGTTCTTATATTTTCTCTTAAGAACAGTTTTGTGAATCCGGCGTGTTTGTGTGTGAATTATGGAAGAACCTGATAGAACTGAATTAATAGGTAGAGCTGAGGCAGTGTGTGCTTGCAAATGCCAGTGAGTTACATTATGCAGGGAAATGTCTTGATATTGTTGCTACTGGTCCAGAAAAGCATTGTTGTGTTGTAAATCTTGTATGATGGAGGATGTGTACAGGTGTTGATATTGTCCTTCAGGTTGTGATCATAGTTTGTAACTTGGCAATGTAATCCTGTATAAGATAGAGGTGTTGTCTACACGTAGTACCCTGTAGGCTATTTCAAAACTTTATTGTGCGTACGTGCGTATGGGGGGGTCTACAAGACACTTGTGCCCAGGGGCCCCTGAATTCTTAATCCGGGCCTGGGATAATGACATCTGCCTAAAGTATGTATTTAACTTTATTTTTTATATTTTCAATGTACAATGTCTAGTCATCATTAATTGACGACGCTTTGAAGAGACGCTAAAGAGATCGAGGAAATGCCATTTCACTTCTTTTAAATATATTTATTTAAATAAATAAATAATGTCAGTAGGTGTTACAAATCCAAAATCTGTTATTAAAAATTGTATAAAATTAACTTACCCATGAGATGTGGAACCCAATAAACTAAAATTAATTTTGCATTGCAGATCTGCAGTGAGACTACAGTATATGTCATAGCAAAAGAAGATTTGTGAATTATAATTTTATTACTTTAAGTTATATGTGGTTCCACACCCAACAGTTCTTCATCAAAATCCTTCATTTTAATTAAACCCTATAATAAAACACACCTGCCCATAATTTTCAAGCAATCCCGAAGACCTTGACTGGCTGGTTCTCTCAGTACAAATGTTCTTCCTAGAATTTCCTCACCCATTGCCAAACCTGCTTTCTAAGAACTCCCACTCCTTTTTTGGTTTCTGTTTAATTTGGCCATTATTAATTGTCAAGGTCATATCAGGGGTTTAAAATTTGTATTTACTTTTTTTTGGAGTAGAATTGTAATTGTAACAAATGTGAGTGGGTTTATATCAAGTAAAGAGTTTACAATTGAACTAGCAACACTTTTTATTTGAACCAAATAAAACTCATAAAAGCTACACTTAATTCATGGAATCATTTAGTATGGGTATCTCAGAGTTTGTTGAACCTCCTTTCTGGAATACACCCCTGGTAGCTCACAGCAGGTCATTACCAAATAATGCAGAAACAAAGAGTCTGCTAAAATAGATAGTGTTAAACGTTAAAAAAAAACTTTAAAAAATTAAAACAAAAATTCTCTAATAAATAATTTATATATCTCTCTAAATATTCGGTCTAAAATGATTTTGATGTAATTTGAAGAGTATTTTTATTTTAAGGGTGTGGTGTTCGGAAGGCTATCAGTTTTGCAATCTGTAACTTAATGCAGCTTATAATAACTCCATTCTCTAGCTATGCACCTTCCCACCTTCATAATACCAAAATAACAGGGTTTGTTCAAACCATTTTGGTCATAATTAATTATAATTGGCCTGTCCGGGTGTGGTTACTTTAAAATGTATAGGCTAGTTATTAATGTCGTCATGTTTTGCATTTTATAAACGGATTTTAACAGAGTTGTCCTGCATAATTCCCTGCACTTGCTGTTTTGGAGTTATAACGGACAGTCCATTGGTATCTTGTTAAAATGCTTCGAAATAGGGTTTGCATCGCTGTGCGTTCCTGGTAAGTTATCTACATTACATCAGCAACTGTTTTTAATGTTTTTGAGTATGTCAATATGAAACATTTTAACATTTTAGGCTGTACCCCAAAAATGTAATAATTTAAGTAAGTCTTTACGAATCCTAGTTTTCAGTAGTGTATTCATATCTCCGTAAATAAACAGGCATTTAGTGTTATGTTTGGCATAGAAGTATTTATTTCAGTAAAAGGTGTGATCATTTAGGTACAGAAAATGCGTGCTACGTAACCCAACCCGTTATCAGCGTTAACTGCACTGAACTGCAGTAAGCACTGTTTATTCATCTTTTTGATTCATTACTTTGTAACAGTTTTATAAAGTAACATGATATTAAATTATTCCCGCTGCGGTATTATGGTACCTCAGATGGTTTTATTGTTTGTTCCTTTACATTTTCCTCACAGAAAGCAGACACGTAAATGCATTAAAATGTTAATTTAAAATTCTAGTGAGGAATAGACATTAAAGACTACCTCGCAGTCTTTCTAATAGTCTTTCTACTTGTTGAGCAAAACAAGTAGGCTAAACTAAAGCAAAAAATGCCTCGCTCTCTGCCACACCTGGAGGCTCCTGCCACAGACTTCAGTTTAACCATACACAGTAAAAAGAAAAAGTGCCTCAAATATCCTGTTGTGTACTCAAAGAACCTTAGGGCGTTTTCACACCTATGTATCGATTGCTTTGTTCCGAAACCGGGGGTTAAATCGCTACAATATTGAAAATTATTTTAGTTCGGTTTGCATTCACAAGGCAATATTTCCAAACGGACCAAACTTTGTTAATAAAAGTCACGTGCGAGTAAACTCTCCTTCGATTGGTCAGAGTGCATCTGTTTATTTTCCGGTCGGTAACGCGAGTGATGAGCGTCAGCTGCGCGTTTCTCACGGCGGAGTTCGGGAAGCATAAAAGGAGAAGGATGAGAGAGAACCAGGCCTGGATTTTATGTTATGTTTTATTGTGTTTGTGTGGCCGGCAGTCGACTGTGAAGGAGCTGTGAGCACTTTACTTTCGTTTTGTTGTTTATTTTATTAAAATTTTGGTTTAACGTTCGCCGGTTTCCGCCTCCTTCCTTCCTTAGAACATTGTTACAGGGAGCCATAGCAAAACAATCCCTTTTGCGTCACGCAACTTTACATAATTACCCATCATACATTGTGATACAGTCTGGTTCGTTGATCCGTTGGGTCGGATGGCATTCACTCGTCTACCGAACCGCTCCAGAGTTCGTCGAGACCACCTTGTTCATGCGGTCTCGGAGCGATTGTTTTGGGGCGGATCCTAGCGCGATTGCCGTGTTCACATATGCCTAAACGAATCGAACCAAGAGAGAAAACGCACCAGGTTCCGAAACAAACCCTTATGTTTGAAAACGCCCTTAAACTGTATTTTAAGTGCTCCAAAGCTCTTTTTCTCAAAAAAAAGGGTTATGGTGGAACCATCTATAGTCTTTGTGGTTCTTCCAGGAACCTAGAAGATTCTTGAATAACCCCACATTCAGTTGTGAAGTTCTGGTGTCACCTTTTCACTACACTGGGACCTCAAAGTGCTTTGCGGGTTATTGAAGGAACTCAAATTCTAAAAAATGGTTCTTGTAAGATCTGTAAACTTGTAAGTGGTTCCTGGAGAATCTCTCTTGTACAAGACAGTATCTAGAGGAACCCCAAAAAATTCTGCATGAAATAAGGATTTTTAGTGTCTGATCATTTTGATGTTTTATGAGAATAAGAATAGTCCAAAGTTTGGTTTTTGGCCCCTGCTAAGTGAACACACATTTTAAAATCATGCACATGATTAGAAAAGGCTAAATGCTATTTAGAAAAATTTCGGCAATCTTTTTGATTATTTTATATTTCTTACTATTTGTATTATATGATTAATTATATTAATATATTATAAATAAACATTTTTATTCTGTAAGTAGATCCTAAGTCACTGAAATCTTTTGACAATGTAAACGTTGTTGTGCTTTCCATCCAAACAAACTGCAGCTGCTCTGTGTTTATTGTGCAGTCTCGCCCTCCACAGTACTGTGGCGCTGTTGGCCCAATGTCTCAGCGTCAAGGCATGTGCCATGTGGCGCTTTCGTTAGTATGTGTGTTTAACTTTTTCCAGCTCTGCGCAGACCGATCACCTTATGACAAAAAGCATGCGGACTTAGAATAACATCTCTAAAGCATACAGAGCAGTCAGTTCACAAATAGCTCTCACTGTGCTTTGATGTCGCCGATCCGTCTGCGATCAAACATGAGTGGCACGAGTGTTCACCGGTGGTGTTCCGCTCGCGCGACAGGCGGGAATTCAAAATAACGGATCGCAACAACCTCTCGACTGTCCCATTGGATGTAAGTAAAGTCAAAATATATAAATAACTTAAATATACTAACTATATACTATTTATATAAATGTATACTCTGACACGTCTAATTGTATGGCCGCTTTTGGCTGTTTAAACCATTTATTTACACAGTGTAGGCAGCGCATGTTTTAGCCGAGATGCTAACGAATATAAGTTAAGATGAAGCTTGTGGGGCTAACGTTAAATGCGTAACGTTAGTGTTAAATGACAAACAATGACTTTTAGCCACTTTTAGCTATTATGTTCACTTTTAGTGAATGTATAGCTCTTGTTTAACTTATTGATGTTTGTGTTGAATGGTTTTCCCACCCATGTTACATAAATTGTCTGTAATTAAATATTTTTATCATTCAGTTCTGTTTTTATCCTTTTAACTCAGAATTTTCAGTATTTTCCAGTTGAGCAGCAAAAAAATGTAAGTATTATATTTATTATGATATATTCATTATTATGTTATTTGTTATATTTGCACATGTAAAAATACTAATTGACAATGGAAAATCTGAATAAAGTGGATTATTACAGTTGTTGCTATAAATAGCCTATTGTACTCCTTAACCATAGACCAAAACAGTGACTTCCAGGCATTGTAATATTTTGCTTATTGTTACATTTGTAAACCAATTGCAATTTGTGATGTGCTAAATGATTAAATTTAATGTTTTATGAGATGTTATCTAAATCCCTCTTTTTGGCCTCTATATGTCTTATTCGCAGGGGCAACCAAGGCCAACAGACCCAGCCCACCCTGATGCTCGTCCTTGCACTGCCTGGGACACCTAAGGCCAACAGGCGCAGCTCCTGTTCTCTTTTTGCCATAAATACATATCTACTTTAGCAATGCAAAATTGTGAAATGTACTATAGAAATAATATTTACTTTCACTACATGGATCCTCACACCACCTGGTAATAGCAGGAAACCCATTTGGAGAGAACAGCATTGTTTTCTCTAGCTCGCAAGGATTTGCTATTTGGCAAATTACAACTTTACCATGGGTGTAAGCCTTGCTATGAGAGACTACTTTTTTGCTGGACTTTTTTACAATTGTACATTTGTACAAAGTGCCTGAAATATTTCTGTATGTACAGTATATTTAAAATTAAGGCAAATTATTTGGTTAGTTTTGTTAAGATAAAGACTTCATTTATAACAATATCACCAGCACAATATTAATTATACATGTGATTTCATGAATTTAGAATGGTAATGTTCAATATTGACCATTCTGTAAATATTTATTCAATGTAAATTGTTGTTGTTTATCAATAAACTGTTGTATTTGATTTAGTATTTCTGCTTATTAAAATATTGTGAATAGCAAATATAAACTGTGAAATGGTGCCTTGAAGCACCCAAGATGGTTCCAGACCATTTTAATAAAAGGGATCCCCAAGAAGCCTTGAGGGTTCCTCAGAGAACTGCCCTTCATTAAGCGGTGCCTTGAGTTTCCCCTGAGGGTTCCGCCGGCGTGGCAATGTGAAGAACCCCAAATGGTTCCTCAAAGTACCTTTACGTTTTTACAGTGTAGGAACCATCTGGGATAGGAAGACCAATTAATCTACAGTTGAGATCATGTGATGGCTCGTGAGTGACGGGGTTTTGGCACTATAATGGACCAGATTTTGTATATTGAAGCGATCACAATGCCAAAGTGGCCCAAATATGGAGAGTAACTCAAATCTGACAACGTGGATTACACATGTGGTGACAGACGGGCTCGAAGACTTTGTAAATATAACTATAACTGAATTCACAGCAGTTGAAAAAGTAGACTTGCTGAGGGATTTAAAGATTTCACGGACTACAAACTGTTTGTTTCCCATTGAAAACTGTTTAAACTTTATTAAAACAATTTACACCATTGTATTGCGTTGGTTACACTTTGTTACTTTTTGCTTTAAAAAAAGAAAAGAAAAATTGGTATGGAAAAAGGTATCGTTTAGGAACCGGTATCGAAGTCAAGGTATCAGAATCGTATTGAAAAATGTTGAACGATTCCCAGCCCTATTCACAGGAGAAGAGGTGTTAGAAAATATGTCTCCAGGCAGCACACGTCATACAGGTATCCTCATAGGGGCAATTCCGTGAAAATGTCAACCTTACCATGAAAAAATTAAGTTTTTACCAACGGTTTTTACTTTGGTAACAGCACAGATATTAACATTTGGTGGTTCAAATACCCATGTGAGGTCTCTCTTCAAATTTGTAAAGCATTTGTTTTATTTTTAGTGAATGATTTTTCATAGTCAGGAAAGTGCCATTTTCAGGATTGTCACATCCATTACGCTACATATTCCTCATAAATGGACACATGAAAATTAAAATAAAATAACTATTTTATGTTCTATGAAGAGGCATCCCTTCTCCATTAATTGGGTATTATTGCTTTAGGATTGTGCATTTTATTTCACAGAAATCCTACAAAGTTTGTGGTCTCCCAAAAAACGCGTCCTTTTTGTCACATCCTTAACGCATGTTTATTTCCCTTTTTAAAATAGAAAATTTGTTCATAGACGGACATTTTTTATGTTTAGGCTCCATAAACAGATGGTTCAATATATTTGTAACAAATTCATTCTCTGAGCATTTTTATGTCACGTCCATAACGCAAAATGTCACGTCCATAACGTTGGAATCGCCCATCAGTCAAACATACACTGGCTTTTAAATCTCTCATAGGCCCGCATTAATGCAGTCTCTTAGTCAATTTTACATGGAAAACGGTTAAATCAGGAGCTCTCCTAACCAGCAACAAGCCCCACCTATCTAACACATTTTCCCCCTAACTGGCTATTCACCGCTGGAGATAGGATTCACACGAGCGGTGCAATTGCCGCGCTTTAAGCCGATGTGGCTACCGCTGCCGTTCACAAAAAGATCAAATATATTTTTAAGCGTTTTGCCGCTTACCGCATGTTAACCTTTGAAAATGAACTGGACAAACGCGACTGCCGTTTACCGTGTGACTCCAGCTAATTGTCCCGATCGGCCGTTTAGCGTTTCCTCAGTCAGAGCTCCCGACTACAATACGCAGCCCTTGCATTAACTCGCATCACCTGTACATCACAATACTTTGACAAGTTGTTTATCACAGGGAACTGTGTGCACGCGACCACTGTATGATATCAAAATTTTGCGAGCGGCGTGGCTACTGTGTCAGCCCGCCCGCTCCAGTCTGAAGTAGGCCTACACAAGTTACCGACCGGTAAAGACGCTTTCATTCAAAATTTACTCCAGCGCGGCATGTCCGTGCTGTGTCTTTCTCTGACACTTTAAAATTCTCCACACACTGCCGACATGTTTGCTGCATTAATAAAGCGCGGGCGTCTCTCTATCTGTCTCTCTCTCTCTCCCCGCTGGTTGCCTCTTGATCATATCACACCTCTTTTTGCTATTTACGGCCAAAATCCTTATTTCGAGGTACGTGTCAGTCATATTAACACCTCATACTGTCACTGAAAACATCAAGAGAATGTTGGTCAGATTGAAAAGATGTTCAATTGCATTTTCACCTTCATGATTTGTGGCATTTTGCAAAAAGTAAAACTGTAAAAAAGTTTTAAAAAAGTAAACCAAGACATTGACTTTTAATATTTTGCACAGTTTTCTAAGTATAGAACACTTAGATATGCAGTACACAACCAGAGTGTGCAGGTGTTCAATGAGGAAATCTTAGAAATCTTTAGTACATAAAATAAAACACAAAGTAAACTACACCAATAATGGAAATTAAGCTCTTTTAAAACAGCTAATAAAAAAATCAGACTACTCATGGTAACCTATTTTTTTCTATAGGGAAAAAGAGACAGGGTTTGTCTATTATTAATTATTTTATATTTAGGCTTATTGTCCTTAATATTTTTTCTCATTAAAATCAGAATCAGAAAAATCAAAAGCTGGCACGTACAACTGGCAAAATTACATGCATGACACAGACACGTGCAAAGTGTAATTAAACAGATATGAAACATATCTGAATAAACTGGAACAGATGAGAAAACGTGAGAAAGTTGCTAGTGGAATGACAAGCTTAACAGTTTGATTGACAGGCGCTGATTTCTTAAAATAACATTTCGTAAAACAGCCTGAAAAGTACTTACTTGAAGTCCCACAAACATTTAACTTGCACTATGCCACATATGTCACCTATGCAAAATTCTCAGTGCATCATTATAGGCTACTTGAAGCCTTTGCAAGCTTGCGGCACTATACTTTGACCATAAGTGAGCAGTAGGCTATGTAATGGTATTCAATATGCTTTAAACAATACTATTTTCACTTCATCTGAACAGAAACCAAACTTACGTAAAAGTATGTTAGCCTGTATATACATATACATCATATATCAGCAGTGCAGTGTTGGCTTGCTCACCGGGAGACTGCATTTATTTAGATATTATTTATTATAATGATCTTGCTTGGTCTATAAACACCATGCACTGTGCTGTTTTACCTTTCTGTGTTTTTCTTATTTGCTCCTGTAAAGCTTCGACGAGGGAGGCGTGACGAGAGCCGTGGGAGGAGCAAGCGGGCACAGGAACAATGCACATTGTGAAAAGAGCTATATAAATCAAATTGAATTGAATTGAATTATTCGACGTTGCTTCTCTATATCATCATCATCTGTCAAATGCTCAGTAATATAATGCCCAAGATATTTTACTTTCACACCCATGATTAGATTCTTATCAGACAGTGTGAAAACTGGAAAATTTCAACTCTTTTCCTCCTTAGTTCCACAAATCATAATAGTACTCTTGTTAGCTTTATATATAATATCACGTTCAAAGCCATAAACAGAACATATGTTCAAAAGCTGCTGAAGACTAGCACTACTGGGACTGAACACAAGATCATGCTTACATGATGTGATTAACTAAAATATTCCCAATCATACAACACGTTTTGCAGGCTATCAAATATTTATATAATCATCCATATAGAGGTTAAACAAGACTTGGGACAAAATTCCTCCTTGTCTCATACCATTATACTAACCACGAAAGGAGCAGAGATTTTACTGCCCCGCTTTACTTGCATTGTCTGGTTAAAAATTCTCACAATATATTTAGGCACTCCTCTTTGTGTCAACTTTAGAAATAGCTTGTCATGATTTACTCTATCAAAAGCTTTTGATGCATCAATGAAACACAAAAACACTAATGAGTTTTTATCTCTGTACTTATTTACTATTTCTTTAAGAGCATATAAGTCAGTGCCATGTTTTGCTTAAAAACCAAACTGATCTGCCGAGTTAATAAGCACACTTATCCTATCCAACAAAATAATTTCTAAAACTTTAGATATAATACTGGCTAAGGCTATGGGCCTGTATTGTCCAGGCTACCTACTTTACCAGCTTTATCTTTAATGTGACAATGAATTAAGACCTAAATTTTAACCCAAGCTTTTGTTATATAAGAGGGAATCTATTCAAGCGAACATCCTGTAAGTGTCAGAAGTGAAAACGCCCTTGTTACTGAAATTACTACTGTTATTGACACCAGGCTCAGCGAACGCCAGGTCCTGGAATGCACCTATCCATGACGTCATTGATAGGTTGAACACCGCCTCCACAGAAAAATATCAACGACTACTTCTCTAGCCCCGCCCACTGAGAGAGCGAGCAAGCAATAAACATGCCGTTAAAGATCGCAAAATATTGAGGAGTCAGTGCCTGGTTGTGGAAGAACACAGTCGCTGCATAACCTTCCTTCGGATTCCGAATTTCCGACATTAGTAATGCGTGGTTGAAGTTTATTTTTAAAGAGATTCCAGCTCATGTGGGTAAGAGGTCGATGATGGACTTGCAGAGAGACTAAAATTAAAAAGCAGTGCTGTGCCGTCAATATTGGATCCAATAGGAATGGCGCAGCAATCTTATGTGAGTACAACATATTTGTACTATGCGTCACTGTTGCTTTGTTAGAGATCGCTCGATATGCCCTGAGCACTATTCGCATGGGATTAGTGTTACCTGGGGACCTAGTCATTTGTAATACTTGCAGAGGTTGTCTGTGATCTTAATCCCGTGCGAATCGGCCATGTCTGTAATTTGTAAAGTAAAAATTCCCCCACAAATGACCTACAATATTTTGACGAACACCGAGGTACTGTAATAATATTAGTCCCGTGCAAATCGGCATCTCTGTGATTTGGCAGGCTCATATATCATTTTTCAAGGTTTTATCCACTTGCAAATAACGGAGTCTGTTTTGAAGTGTTTTGGTATTATTTCAGGTGCTGGGTGACATCCGTAAATTACCGGGAGTCTCCCGTTTGTTTATTTGTCATGGAAACTCTCGTAACATTTGAGATTCTCGATCGCGGTAATCTTCTGTCCTGTTCGCGATCACGGGGCTCAAATGTTGACAGGTACGGATATCATTAAACACCATACAACTATAGGCTATATAAAACTATACGCAAAGCCTTGCCATCACATCCGGAAAATAAGTCCGTAAATTTGAGTGAAATCACAGGCTTCATTTATCCCGTGCGAATGCGCCACATGAAATACAGATGTGGGGAGGTAATTTATAAATCACACGAGGTTCCCGAATAGGGCGAATGTGTAACCTAGCATTACGTCTCTAAACAAATTCACAGAAGGCTCCAACTAAGTTTACTACGCAAACTACTATCCAGTCATAGCAGTGGGCGTTTACTTCCAAGTCTTCATTGCGGAATGCCCATTCAAGCCAATCGTTTGTCAAGCCGGCCTCAAAACCCGGGTAGAAAATAGCCTATTGATTTTGATGTTTTTGAATGTAAAAACCACACAAACGTCATAAGTAGACCTCATACAACTGTATAAAACTGGCACTTATTAAGTGGTGTAAAGTATTGGAGTAAATGTACTTAGTTACTTTACTTAAGTATCTTTTTGGCTACTTTGTAGTTGTACTGAGTATTAAAGATATTAGCAACTTTTACTCTCTACTTAACTACATTTTTGAACAAGTATATGTACTCTTTACTCCACTACATTTGTAATGACTAATGCAATTACACATTACATTTTGCATGCCACCTATCTTATAATTAATATTGCCATTCACAGGGCATTGAAGGTACTACAATCTTGTGGATTTTGCCATAACTTACAAAAACTTGTCAACATGGCTTCTTTATATGAATATGAGTGCAGTATCAGGTAGATGTCAATCGCTGGCGGTTTATACATGGTTAGCCCTTACCCGCTATTTCTACAGTAATATATTGGCAACACTGTTGCCAGCTAGTTACTGTAGGTCACACATCTACAAAAGCTCTTGTTTTTAAAACTAACTCTTCCTAAATGTGCTCTAAACATGTTTGCTCAAAATTTGACCATATGGTGGGACTATTGCCATGAAGTGATGTAAACCAGTAAAAAGAATGTATAGTATTTCAATTTTCAAAAGTGCTCTCACACTATATAGACAAAATATTAACCTATAGAATGAGTCGGACACAGAGAAATGAACAATTCACATATGAATCTCAACAATGGTGACAATCAACTGAACAGCTTCATGCTGCAATGCATGCTGGGTACATAGTACAAAACTCATTCATGATTGTTTGTCACCATTGATGAGGTTTGTATGTCAAGTGTCTAACTGTGTCTCAATTGCAAAGAAAGATTTTCTGACAGAGATCTTTCCATTATAACATGTAATCACTTTACCAAACATATCTTAATAAATCTTAAATGCTATATTATTATTATTTAATGATTGAATTCTTTCAGATGTATCTTCAGTTACTAAGCAAACATAAAGTTGCGGTTCCTGTAAAGTCCCTTTCAGTGTTATTGTATAAGTGTACATTTTAAAGCTACAAGAAAGTCAAAGAGTCCAACCAAAGCAAACACTGATCGCCATAATGGTGACTTAAAACATAATTGAACCACTATGAACTAGAGTTAAATCTCAATAAGATCTTACACAGATGACAGAAATAAAGTGAAAGTGGTGTCTGTAATATGTGAAGATGTTATTGATGTTTGTGTTTAATTCTCCTCTGGTGAAATCTTGACAGATTTATTGTGTTCATCTGTTATTTACACTTGTTCATCTAAGACTGTGTGACTTAAGTGCGTTAATAGATTCTTTAATAATGTATCTTCAAACAGCCATTGCAGTAGTTTACTGTAAAACACCTACAGTAACTAGCTGGCAACAGTGTTGCCAATGTATTACTGTAGAAATGGCAGGTAAGGGCTAACAGTGTATGTGAAATGAGGACATGACTGCAGCTGGCGATGAGGCCCAAACCAGCATGTCCAGTGCAAAAAGGCTTTGACTTTTTAATTCTACTTAACATTATTTTATTTATCTGTTATATTGAAGAGACCTTTTTGAAGGACTTTGGTTTACTTATGAGCACTTGAGCTTAAATGAGACTTAGGGTGTTTGTAATGACGTAGGTTATGGTGTCGACCATGATTTGTTGCAATTTTGAGGTGTTCAGTCTTATTATGATTTAAGAAAATAAATGCGATTGCTCACCTCACAAATCAACTGTTTCTAGTTTTTCACTGATGTGTCTCTTAAGTGTTGAGGACTAGTGCTGCTTTGAGCCTACATTCAGTATGAGTAAAATACTCAAGTACTGTTAAAATCAGATACTCAATGACTTTTACTCAAGTCGTTTTGGAATTGGTGACTTGTAACTTGTAATGGAGTAATTTTCACTGCAAGGTATCTGTACTTTTACTTAAGTATGGTTTTCAGGTACTCTTTACACCTCTGGCACTTAATAACTGGCACTAATAAAACATCAAGTCTAGTAAAAAACCATGAATCATAAAACCAGTAAAACAGACAGCTAAAAGACGGGCTATCCTCCTACTTCCATAAGATGTTCAGCAGAGATATGATCTAGACCACTAGCTTTTTCATCAGACAGCTCACTTATGCCATGATACACCTCGTGTGTTGTTATCAATATTGGATAATTTACTTCAATATTCCCCACATCATGGGAGTTATTTTGAACACAGTTAAATAAAAGTTACAAATAGTACTGCCTCCATAACTCTGCAATATTATCTGTTCCGGAAACAGTACAAGGGAGAGATGATCTCCAATTGTTAGGAGATCTCACTTCTTTCCAAAAGTCTGTAATGTTACAATTCAGCAGCTTCATGGCCATAGAGTCAGCTCTCAAAGCTTGCTCATTTTTACAAATAAAACTAATAGCATACTTATATCTTGCTTTAGTAATCTTCTTGTGTTCTAGCTCAGGCCCTTGTCTGGGTCTCCCTAACATAAGCCATGTATTATGCATCCATGTACAGTATGTATACTCAAAAGCTTATCTGTTCCATCAGACCGGTGGACATTCACGAACGTGTGGAAAGTTAACAGCAACAAAATGATTATAAGTTTATGCCGTGAACCTCGCATACTTTAAAGAATTAAACGTTTAGTCGATCATGATGAATTCTTATAGCAACCGTTGAAAAACACAACAGCTTACTTCTTAGATCAGACGGCTTTGTGTTGTTTCCAGGGGAACCGTTAAAGAACGCGACTTTCTCCCAGAAATCATGTGAAATTCAACCAATCAGATGACGACTTTGAACGTGGTGAAGTGTTTTCAGAAAAGTGGGCCTTATGCATCAGGGCTCGTATTCTTAAAGCTTCCAAGAATCCTCTAAGAAAGCTCTTAATTTATCTTAAAAACGTCTATGTAGGAGTCTTAGCTTAAAAACGATTCAGGACCAATCTCAGAGAAACTCTGAGCAAGGAAAAGACAAAAACGTTTATCTTAGTGAGGAGGCGGGGCTTACCCCGTTCCTATGTATGACAAGACTGTGATTGGTTGGTTGACCAAGAAGGAAAAAAGAGCGCTTTTAAGTATAGGGTCATTAGTTTGAAATTGCACATGTCTTTTTTCCTGTTTTACCGTACTCACACACACACGCACTATATATATATATATATATATATTATAACTAGAGAGCAACATGATTGTGTATAAATCAGGTCAGAGGGTAGAAGGAGTAGATGTAGCAAGCAGAAGGTAAAGCATGGCTTTGCCATGTGCTCCTTAAGTCCTTGTTGAGAAACATGTGTTTTATGATCAACTGAAAGTAACTGATGTTATATTGTATGTGTTTAACTTATCTTGGTATTTGGTAGTAGTTGAACTTGATAATGTATTATATGGATTGTTCGTTTTTTATGGCTTCTTTGATTATGCAGAAGGACTTTTTGTATAATGTCTGGAGGATGATCCAAGACAGGAAGATTGTGGGGAACGAGTTTTCTTTACCTTTTTACTTCACAAGATCTTCAACTCATTGTTCCTAGTTGTTCCTCATTGTTCCTAGTCACATTTAAACGGATATATCATGAACTTGGATGTTTTAGCATAGCAAACAAATTGCTGGAAGATATCTTGGACTTTATGAGAACTTGAAAGGAATTCAGATAAGACTTATTCAATCCATTTCATCTGATCCATCGGTTTGAATATTATGATCGGTCTTGACTGCTGAAGAACCTTTGTTATGTTTATGAATATAATGTGCTGGGAGAAAGTGATGAAAGTCTAATATGAAATATTCTTTACTATGTTTACTCGAATGATTCTTTTTCACCAAATATAAATATGATAATTTGCATTCAATAAGAGTCTCTGAGTTGTCCATATAATTGTTAAACAGAATCCTTTAATGAAGTAGGTTACCTTCTATAAATAAATTGTATGATTATTTGAGGTTTTGTTAAATCACAGGTGGTTATTTATTCTTTTATTTACCATGCTGTTAATGTCAACGTATTTGATAGAAAATGAACAGTGAGACATTAAGTTTCTGTAAGTGCTGTATTTGTTTGTGTGTGATCACTATAGGTTGTGACAGAACCAAATCATCTCTGCTGCATAGCTGCATTTCTCCAGTTGCTAAATATGTTAATGTAGTGATTTCTTCCATTTCTGGCGCTATGGCATTTCTGCGCTGTTTTGGAGATGTTAGCGTGTCTCTAACAGGATCGGTCACAAACATCTAAAGTGTTGTGTCTGATTAACTCACTGTCATTCAATTTTATTTTATAGCGCTTTTACAATTTGCACTGCATCAAAGCAGCTATACAAGAAAACCAAAACCAAGATAATCAAAATTTGAACACACACACACACACAAAAAAATCTGATAAACCTTAAAAGTAATATGGAAATTGCATGCATTGCAACACATTTCTTCTCACTTTTCGTGTTTCGTCCATTTTCTCTGCTGCTAAAGAAACTCTCTCTTAAAAGTCCTCCCTGCTACTCCTAAACTTTTGGACCTTAAGAGCTCTTTTAAGGGTTAAGATGCTTTACGAATTACTTTTTTCTTTACTAGGATCTTTTCTGTAATTCTAAGGGGAAATGCCCACATTTCTAAGAATTTTCTTAGAATTTTGTCAATAGGAGCAATAGGATTTTTCATGATTACGGACCCAGAGGTTTAGCCAACGGTCCGTGGCTGAGACTCTTACCTGCGAATTCGTATGGAACGCGTTTACACGGAACAAAAAGTCACGTTTAAAATAGTCATGTTGACGCGTCCAAATTTCACGCGTTTCGCGTTATAGGTATTTTCCCCGTTCGCGTTCCATACCTCTTTTGAATTGTTTTCAGTTGGCAGGGAGCGTTTTGCACGCTGCTTATGCGCGCCGGGCGCCTCGCGTTTCTGCCGCGTCTCCCGTTTTAGGCGGAGCGCTCTGAGCGCCAGAAGTTGAAAAAAACTCAACTCTGAGCAGAAAAGCGCTTGACGTCATGTGCGCTTTTTTCCATTGTCCAATCGGATGAGTGGAGAGGCGGGGCTTCCCTTGTCGCAATGCTCGGAACGCCTGAAGACATGGAGGAGAAACTTGTTGTGGCTGTTTCGGGTTACCTAGCAACATACAAAAAAAAAAAAAACGCTGCGCGCTGCTCTTTTCAAAGAGTCACCAAAAGAGCAGCGTTTTCGAACATGAAAAGCGCGTTCTGTGTGATTGTAAAAGGCATGCCTGATGGGCGCGGCAGGTTTCTCCTCACAGTAACTCCCAGGAACAGAAGTGTGGCACACATGCCTTTCATTCTAGGTTTCTCTTAATTAACATATGCGTAAGCAGCATTTATTTATTTTCAGTAGCCATATTAACAGCTGTGCGGTGATTGTTTTGATGTTGACCTATTTATGGTGTTGAAATGATAACGCATTTTTGATGAAGATAAAACTTATGACTTTACACGCAAGTCAAAGAATGTAGTGTAGTGAGTTTTTTATAGATTAGAGCATGAAAACACTATTGCAGAAGATGCAAGAAGCATGAAATCAAACTTAACTTTAAAACTAAAAAATATACATAAATAAACTGTAGCTGTCCATCTGAACCTATTGAACAGCGTAACCCTATGCATCATCAGCAATCCATAACTTTAGATTTAAAATATGCAAAAATTAGAGGCAAAAGTTACGGATCGAAGCTTAAAAAGGATGCACGTTTAAACATTTTGTGGTTTAATGCACTTCCTTTGCACTGCGGTGTGAAATAGTCGTAACAGTACATTACATTTTATTAAGACTATACTGTTTTGTTACAAACCCCTTCTTAACTTTAATCCTTTATATTTTATCTTTTGTAAGATATAGTTCTTGTATTAAGGGAATGTTGGGCATATACGACAGTGACACAATCCTCAAAGCGGTTATCTAATTCAGTGGTTCCCAAACTGGGGTACGCGTACCCCCGGGAGTACGCCAGGTGACGGAGGGGGTACGTGAACAAAATCCTGAAATCTACTGTTTACTTAATTATAACGCACCTGACAATCAACCAGGCATGTTTTTCTCACAAGCTAATTATAAAGACGTGATCCCTCTAGTGTACACACAGCAAAATAGTAGTCACGTAGTGCCATAAAAGGTCAAATTCATGACATCCAATCAAAAAATATGCGTCCACTCATGCGTAAGCGCACGTCTTTACGTACCGCATGCGACTTCGCACAAAAATGACTGACAGACTTCTGGATAGCTTTGCATGCAGAGTATCGTGCCTTAGCCGATCGCGCTTTGAAAACATTACTGCCCTTCTCCACAACGTATCTTTGCGAGAGTGGGTTTTCAGCACTTGCCCACATAAAGAACAAATATCGACACAGACTCTGCATAGAGAATGATTTGAGACTCAGACTTTCTCCGATACAACCAAACATCACAGAGTTATGCAAGTCATTTCAAGCACATACATCTCATTAAGCAGTGAGTTATTTATTTATATATGAGTCATATATAATTTATTGTTTGATAAAAGAAAATTACACTTATTTAAAATGCAAATGTTTGAGACCACAATTGTGACTATCAAAGGGGGTACGCAGAATGATGTAAATCCTTGGGGGGGTACGCCATTGTAAAAAGTTTGGGAACCACTGATCTAATTCATTAAACTGGTGTTGTGATAGTTACAACAAACTGTATCAGATGGTGTGCATGGGTGAATTTGTGCATATAAAAAAGCACAAAGTGAAAACGGATAATGTGAAGATGCGATCAAATCTGTTACCATGGAAACGGAATTTGCATGAGGGACAAAACAAAAGCTTTCCTCATTGTTATTGAATGACTCACAAATAAATGAATATTTTTTAAGGGTGTAACAACTACAGAGAATAAAGGGACAGGTGTGGGGAAATGAGGACAGATTGTTTTGCTTTTGTTTTAAAGATGCAGTGTACATGACAAATATGGTATTTGCCACTGACTTGGCAACAAACCAGAAGTAATCACTAACACATTAACAATGTAACACATAATACTGGTTGAACGTCACCAGTGTCTTCTCGTAAATGAAGATTCCAATTTTCTTGGAAGATGACATAAAAAGAAGCATCTGAAATAGAACATCACAAGAGCACAAAGAGTGCTTAGTAGTTTAACCAGACGTAGTGCAAAAAAAAAAAAATCAGATCAGATTGGAATAAACATAGCTTAAAGTGACATTTAAAGTTGAAACATGAATTCTTTATAAAAGTGGAATTAAAAGCTTAGCCATTAGTCATGGTGTTACATGGATCAGTTAAGCAATCAGCTAATGTGTATAAAACCTTTTTTGTTACATTTTTCATATTTCATTTATGTATTTTTGTTGTAAACAATAAACAACTTAGCAGGCACCCAGAAAAGCATGTTTTTTGTGATACAAAAGAACCCACAAAGAATCTGCTCCATGTTTAGAAGTTATCAAGCAGGCGCTGTAGTTATGTTAGCTGCACATTTATGCTAAACTCTTCTTTCATCTCATATCACAGGTTCTGTGTTGGATTAACATCTGGTACTGTGAAGGCCAACAGAGGACACTGAACTCATTGTCATGTTTGTTAAAACCAGCTTGAGATGTTGTTTCCTGCTGGAACCTTAGAATTCTTATGTCGGCCAAAAAGTTATTCCTATCATCACTGCACTGTTCAACATGTACTGTACAACATGTTATGTTTGTTGTATTTTGTGTATTTGTAAGGAATATAAAATGATAGTTCACCCAAAAATAAAAATTCAGTCATCCTTACCCGTTATTTCAAACCTGTCTGACTTTCTTCCGCTGAACACAAAAGAAGATATTTTGAGGAATGTTGTTAACTGACCCACTGTCAATGCAATTTGTTACCAATCAGTTACCAACATTCTGCGGAAGAACAAAAGTCATGCAGGTTTGAATGAAAAGAGAGTGAGTAAATGATAACAGATCATTTTTTTGGGGGGGGGGGAGGTGAACTATCACTTTAACTAAGTTAAATTGTTTAAAAATGATACATTTTATTTCAATTGTTTCACAGTCCTGGCTTTGTGGTATGATACAGTTCCCTTGTTTCAGAATAAACAAACAGTCCACAAGAACTTTGTTTTTTTTCTATTTCTGGTCTTTGTCAGTTATTCAGATCAAAAATCTGAACTTCTTTTAAATAGTGCCAATCAGTTACCAACATTCTTCGGTTCAGGGAAAGAACAAAAGTCATGCAGGTTATAATGACAAGAGAGTGAGTAAATGATAACAGCTCTTTTTTGGGGGGAGGTGAACTATCACTTTAACTAAGTTAAATTGTTTAAAAATGATACATATTATTTCAATTGTTTCACAGTCCTGGCTTTGTGGTATGATACAGTTCCCTTGTTTCAGAATAAACTAACAGTTCACAAGAACGTTTTCTTTCTATTTCTGTTCTTTGTCAGTTATTCAGATCAAATATCTGAACTTCTTTTAAATGGTGCCTGAACACTTATTACCACCATTACAAGCTACAGAATTTGTGCAATAGCAACATTATTTTTACCACTTTTTAAACTTTTTTAAATATGTATATTTTGTACTTTTTATACATGTGTTTGTTTTGTACATTGTACTGTTTTTATTGTATGTGTGTACTGTTGAGGTTTTACATTTTGTTATACAGCTGAGCAATGACAATAAATATATTTTATTTCATTAAATTCTTCGACTGGTTATTAAATTCATGAAATGCAAGCACAGTAATAACAGTTACCTATTTTTTCAATAGCAATGAGAAAACGATTGCAGTGGCCACAAGCAATGTTTTGTAACAATGTTTAGTGTTTAAACAAAATGTTACCAAACCATTCACCCAAGTTGGGTGCAGGTGTAAGACACAATTGGTTGGTTAATAATAAATTACATATAATAAGCCACAGCCTTGCATATCACAATCAGAAGCCAGAATGTGAGGGACGGTACCTTTGAATTTTGTTACTGTCCTCATAATAATAACAAATTATAATATATGGCTTCATAAAGTTATATGTATGTTTATTTAAACAAATTAAAATTCTAAATGTCATTTGTATAAAATGTGAGTGAATACCATGATCCTTCCTCACCAATTTTTTCAAAGTGTAGAATGAAAAACAGCATAGTGAAGAATTTAATTGTGGTGACAATTAATGGTGACCCTATGCAATCTCAACATGTCTATGAATCAATGGAAATTTAGCTGAAACTGTAAGACAGCATTCAGCATAAAAGAATCTTGCCTTTCATCAGTGCATGACAGATTTTTGCTTCATACTGTCATCACACCTATATGCAGGCAGCAGTTTCTGGTTAAAACAAAGCTCATATCACACTAGAAGTCATGAAATACCTAGGACAATAAAACACAAAAGGGGTAGGCCAAGCCTTGCCACCTGCCAAGTTCTCAAAGACTAATTCATATGTGCTTGTGCTTTATAATGCTTCCTCTTTAACCAAATCCGATGACCAATGACTGATAACTGAATGGTTTATACGTCATGACATTGTGAGAGACCACACATACTGGATATGTTCTCCTAAAAAATAAGTTGTATTAAAAATAAAGAAATTCAATTTAAACAACTATATTGGAAAAAAGTATATGTACATGTATGTGATACCAAATGAAGTAATTCAATTTTAATTCGGACCTCAAATTTCTTTAAATCGTGCATGCTGTCAACATTAAACAAAACAGGAAGGATGTAAAAACAGAATCTGTTATCTGAGTTTGCACAAAATTCCTGAAATATTATAGGTAAAACCTGTGGGTTGAGATTATTCCAAGTAATCTGTTTGATAAAGACCTATCCCTTTTTCCTCTTCACAAAAAAGTAAAACGCAAGCGGCCGGAAGTAGATAATTCATAGACTGGCATGTGCATTCTTTTTCTGTTACTTTTCCTCTTAATCCTTTTCGCAATAAGGAAAAAAAGGAGGTACATAATTTAGAATCTTTCTCTTCACAGTCATTTGTTCCTGTAAGTGCTAGTCCACATTATTTTAGGGTCTTCACAAATTGCAGTACCTTACAGATGTGTCAGACAGATTTGTCTAGTAGGTTTGACTGACAGAAAAAAAAACAATTTGTTTATGAAATTATCACCTCAACATGAAGGTGTCTTATCGATGTTCATTACAACATTCCATTTTTAAAACCAGCAATATAATGCATCTACAAAAATAAATATTTCGGTTAATATTTAAATGTTTATCATTTTAAAGCAATAGCTAAAAATTAATTCAGATTTTAATTTTAACACAATAACCAAATTTGTCTTTACGGTAAGAGCAGAAAAATATTAGCCTAACATGACCAGAGAAAGGTCCGTCAATAATAATATCTCTAAATTTCAGCTGCAGATTTCTCAAATCTGAGTCATGGACAATTCATGGTCAGTATTGTTGTCTTAGACGGTGTTAGAATAAATAAAAATAATGCTTACTAACACGTTTAAAATAACATGCCATTTAACACATCTCAGAGGCATGGCCCTACTAGCTGTGACTGTTCTGGAAATAGAAGGAAGAGGAAGAAAATAACTCAGTTCAAGGAAACAGAAGGGGAATTTTTTCTTTTCAGAAAAAATGTATAAATCCGCATTGTTTAGATTTTACATTATTAAATGCATTACCTCAATTCTGAGATGACCCATGAGAGGACACGTGAATGATTTAATTTATTAAAGCATTGCTTGGCTTTTCATATTTGTGTGCCAATGTAATGTTTATTTCTTTTGGTTTACCAGCAATTCGCCCTTTTCACATGAGGTCACGCATCTTCCGTTCTGCCGCGAAGCAGTGTATCGTTACTTCCGCTAGCACCCCAGTTCATGGCGGTAATGCACCTATAAACTGGTTTGCCAACCGCCAGTAAAACTCAAGAAGAAGAAGAAGAAGAAGAAGAAGAAGAAGAAGAAGAAGAAGTTACTTCCGCTAGCACCTCAGAATGGAGTTTACCAAGTCCCTTGCACATCTGCCACAAATAAATACGGTTAGATGATGTACAACGTCTTGCAGACAAATTTTTGCTAACGACAATATCAAAGCTAGAGAAAGGATTCAAATTCTTCGTTGAACAGTACCTGTTTGATTATGAAGGTAAGTGTTTTGTTTTCTTTTTGTGTTAGCGAAGGTGCTAGGATAAGTACTTGAATACGTTTTCTGTCAGTTTTTTCTCACTGTTTTTAAATTCCAGCGCGACGGCAAAACGGAAGTTCTTCTTCTTCGTTGCAAGACGGATGTTATGATACACTGCTTTGTGAAAAGGCGGAAGTTAAGTGACGTCATTGTGAAAAGGGCCTATAGCCCTTAATAAGCAATTTCACAATTAAAAAAAGGATTCAGATTTGAAGTTTAGGCTGTATTGTCATTCCACACATACACAGAAATGCACAACAAAAAGGACAATTTGCTAGTTTGCAGTGCACAATAACAGATAGGACAAAGTGGAGATACATGTACAATTTCAATAGAGTATTATTGCTGAGCATGGGCTGAACTTCGTGTCTAAAATCTACCTTTCTTCTAATGGCTCCTATCAAAATAATACATCATGTCACAAATCAAACATCATCTCAAACAGGTTCCCTAATAAAGTGCTCATTGATTGCGTATGTGTTATATAAGCAAATACACGCTGTACTGTACGTGTACTCTGTAGACAAAGATGAACAATAATAAATATGTAGAACATTTTTGTGGCGTGCAATACCCAGAATAATGATGATAATTATGTAATCAATGCACAGTTTGTAAAGTGTTGTGCAAATTGGGATGTCAGTACACCAAAGCAGTAGTTTTGAATAATTATTTTATACAGTACTAGTCTAAACAGTTCCAAACAAAAGTTGTTTCATGAAAATGACATTTTCACAGTTCATTACTGGCCATCGAAGGAATCGATTTAAACATCTTGCACATCCTTGTCACAACAAGGGATGCCAGTGTTAGTGTAGCGTCTCTTATAAAGTGAACGATAATAAATAAAAATAAGATGTAGATGGGAATAATGATGATATTAATATGTACAGTGTAAAATCAATGTACAGTATTGAATGTATAATCCATTTGAGTGTTAGTACAGCAAAACGCAAAACAATACAGTTGTTTTACAATACAGCCGTGGCCAAAAGTTTTGAGAATTACACTATTATTAATTTTCACAAAGTCTGCTGCCTCAGTTTTTATGATGGCGAATTGCATATACTCCAGAATGTTATGAAGAGTGATCAGATGAATTGAATTTTATTGTGAAGTCCCTTTCTGCCATGAAAATGAACTTGTACATTCCATTTCAACCCTGCCACAAAAAGACCAGCTGACATCATGTCAGTGATTCTCTGGTTAACACAGGTGAGAGTGTTGACGAGGACAAGGCTGGAGATCACTCTGTTATTCTAATTCAATCAGCATTACAGACTGGAAGCTTTAAAAGGAGGGTGGTGCTGGAAATCATTGTTCTTCCTCTGTTAACCATGGTTACCTGCAAGGAAACGCTTGCAGTGGGCTCACTCACAATTTTGCCTAAGAACACAGCCATTAACAAAGAATGGTACAAAAGCATCCTCAGAGAGCAACTTCTCCCAACCATCCAAGAACATTTTGGTGATGAACAACGCCTTTTCCAGCATGATGGAGCACCTTGCCATAAGGCAAAAGTAATCACTAAGTGGCTCGGGGACCAAAACATCAACATTTTGGGTCCATGGCTAGGAAACTCCCCAGACCTTAATCCCATTGAGAATTTGTGGTCAATCCTCAAGAGGCGGGTGGACAAACAAAAACCTACAAATTCTGGCAAACTCCAAGCATTGATTATGCAAGAATGGGCTGCCATCGGTGACGATGTGGCCCAGAAGTTGATTGCAGAGGTCTTGAAAAAGAAGGGTCAACACTGCAAATATTGAGTCTTTGTGTAAAGTTAATGTAATTGTCAATAAAAGCCTTTGACACTTATGAAATGCTTGTAATTATACTTCAGTATGCCATAGTGACATCTGACAAAAACATATAAAAATCACTGAAGCAGTAGACTTAGTGAAAATTAATATTTGTGTCATTCTCAAAACTTTTGGCCACGACTGTAGTTTAAATGAACATTATATAAAAAAATGTTGTCATTCCTGAATGTTGTGTGTTGTTGCTGAGGCCTGACATTTGAACTTATGCAACCCTGGCTTTGATTCTTTTTTTACAATGCCTAGCAGGTTGACAGGAGAAACTGATGATTTATTGCACACGCAAACAAAAGATCAAGAAGAATGAGGATAGTTAATTAAGGTAATGAACAACTGTATTGACAATAACTAAGATTAATAAATCCTAATATATATGCCCACTTTTGCAATCCAGAAGTTTGTTCCCTTAAAAATAATGATGAAAGTTGGTTAAACGCAAACTTTTAAAGGTTTTGACAGGAAAGCAAACAGTATACTACCAAAAGGTAATGTGCTGTGGTTTTGAGCTGTGGGGTTATTGAGTTTGCTTACATACCATGGCACAGATGCCAGTCATTAGAGCAGTGTTTGAGTCCTACATTAACATTTTGGTGTGTGAAGTCACACAGTAAAAATGGTTTTCAGTTTAGTTGTTGTACTTTGCTGTTGCTATAGACTAGCGCAGCCAACTATATATTTGTACAATTTTTGTCATTACATGACCAACGGGCAACATAACTGGCATGTCCCAGGCACATAATTTCATTACTATTAAATGACAAAAAATCTGAAAAAGAAGAATAACAGAAACATTTAGTAATAATTTTGTGCACTTTATTTAAAATGTATATTTGTTTTTCTAATTGTATTTGTTTTACATTTATTTTTTACAGAAAAAGAAGTATTAAGGGAGAAGTTGTTTTGGTATTATATTATTGTTTCTGTACAAAAAATGTTTTAAAACGTTGTTCTCCAATAATACTTTTGTGGGAATTTCATGTCTATAAATTCAGTTCATTGCAGTGATAAGAATGTAGTTTTTATTTGGCTTAATTGTGTTTAAAATATGTACTGGGTTTGAACACAGTCGTGGCCAAAAGTATTGGCATTGACATAAATGTTGTGTTTTGCAAAGTTTTTGCTTATGCTGTTTATAGATTATTATGCAGAGTGATCAAATGCATTTTAAATAATGAATTCCACAGAAGTCAACCCCATATAGAGAACCTTTCGTCAATCCTCAAAAAGCAAGTGCAAGCAGAAGCCCATAAATTGTGATCAACTCAGAGCACTAATAAGGCAAGAAAGGATTGCCATCAGTCATCCAGCATGCCAGAGCGAATTACAGAGGTTGTGAAAAACAATGCTCAACACTGAAAATATTGACTCTATTATGCATATATTATGTTTTTGCCAATAAACGCCTTTAAAACTTAAGATATGCTTATCATTGTTTTCCAATAGCTATACCATAGAAACATGTAGAAAAATAATCTACAAATACAAAAGCAGCAAACTTTGCAAAACACAAAATTTATGTCACGACATGACAAATTACTGGCACATTGAGAGCACAAATTACAAAATCTTTCAGTGTTCATGAAAATGTACTATTTTGATTTAGCATACTGATTATGCATTCACCCCATAAATCATGACTCTGCAGGAAAGTACATGCATGTTCAAATACATGCTTTTAAAAGTAAAAAGTATCATATTGATATCGGTGATACTGGCCCTGTATTTATTTGGAGTCAGATCAATACCAAATTTTGCAGCATCGCCCATAGTCAACAGACCAATGGCGGTCGGTGCAGCGGTGCCGCTAGGTATTCTGGGACCCCTGTCTAATTTCTAGTCTGTGCCCCTTGCGATCGCTCCTTGGTCTGTCCACAGAGGCGAATATATTTGTCCTAAAAATATAATTGTACAATGTTCAAGTAAAAGTATAGTCAAAACACATGTGATAGAACACACGTAGTGTTTACTTTTACAACATTCAAATGTTTGTTTTTTAAACAAAATGTCAATGCCCAAATTTTTACAGTACATTATCAGTACATTGAAAATTAAGAAATGCTCCTACTGTATGTATAAAGGTATGGTTAGCATCAAATTTGTTTTACACTTTTAGTCACTTTTCTAGTTACAATTTTACTAGTCACTGTTTCATAAAAGCACTCGTATTAAATCTTGATCAATGTATTTTCCGCTTTCATATTGATAGCTGTTGGGTCATTATTTATCAAGGAATATTTTTGAGGTTTTTTGCCATTTATACAAAGGCTGTCCGTCACTTCTGTGCAAGACTGAGTTCAAATAAAAAAATGGAAATAGTATCAGGATCGTTCTCTAAAGAATGCCTTCATGGTTGTGAAGCGCTTTATTCAGAGGTAAACAATAATGTGTTGATGAGAGGCGAATGGAGTGAAAACTTTACAGTGATGGGAAACTGTATTATATTGCTCCAGCGTCACATTAAGTAAACTGCATTTATAACAAAGAACTGCACATATGCAGATGTCACAACAAATAGCAGTAAATACACACACCTTATCCTCTTTTGAAGTCCACTCTGCACTGCAAGGCCGTGAGGGGCGGAGCCGAAGCCTTCCGCTGAAGTGCGTGTGCCCTTAGAATCGCCCTAATCCCCCGGCGCCCCTGGGGAGAGGTGACTCCTTGTCCGAGGGCGCAGGAATGCAAAACATGTGTTTGGCGAGTCATGTGAATATGTGCATCGCGCATCATGTAAAAATCGAAAAGGATTATATTGTCGAAAGGGATTATGATAAAAGAGACGCTCGCGTTTGATAGATATTCGCTTAGGCTCATGTGTAATCAGAGTTAAGTGTAGGGGGCATTCACATTTCGCGTCTTTTGCGCGCGCATATTTGTTGTTTTAAATGTAGACGCGACACAAGCGTGCTCAAATAGGGAGCGACGAGGTCGCGATGCGGTGAGACGCTCCCTTTTTCTAAATTGAAAATATTTCAACTTTTCAGAATGCCGCATGAGTACCGCGGGTGACAAGAACCATCCCCCCAATATTGACAAGATCAGTGACGATGGAGACACAGATGATCACAGCATAAATAAATCTAGTAGCAGAGTTATTACAAGGTATTTTCCGTGCATATAATCCATATAACCCTTGTTTACCTCCTCGTCTCAACGACTAGCGTGCAAGGCCCATGGTTGTTTAGCATCGACAGACGCCAGGAGAGCTCAAACTCCTAGGCGCATAGGGAAAAAATGAGAAAGCAGTGTGCCCCTCATTTGTGAATCTCCCCAAAGCGGGTGTCTTGTGAACGCGAGCGTCTATTTCATCATAAACCCTTTCGACGCGTCTGCAGCAGGCACGTATTTTGACATAGGCTAGGTTCATTACGTGCCGAACACATATGTGACCCTAGACAACAACACCAGTCTTGTGTGTCAATTTTTCGAAATTGAGATTTATACACCATCTGAAAGCTGAATAAATACGCTGTCCATTGATGTATGGTTTGTATGGATATGACCATATTTGGCCGAGATACAACTATTAAAGTCGGGAACTAAGGTTAACCTATTTAACTCTGGAATCTGAGGGTGCAAAAAATCTAAACATTGAGAAAATCATTTGAACTTGCTAACCAGAGGCGCTCAGGGCAGGGTGTTGTGCCGAGAAATGCACCCCTGCCAGATTCTGCACCTCCTTCAATAACACGATGTCCGATTGGCTAATTCTAACCCCTCCCCACACCTAATCCTAATCTATACCCTAACACCTAATCCTCACCCTAACCATTGGGGTGGGTGCATAATTTGGCAGGGGTGCATTTCTCAGGCATTACACCGGCTGCATTACATTATCCCTTACGTAGACTGAAAACCTGCTGCTGTTTTTGTCGTCAGTGTTAATGAAACAACAAAATACAAAATCATGAACTCTTGACTAAATAAGTTTTGTATCTTTATTTTAAATTCGTTTATTTAATGAATACAGTGAAGAATAATGTTCATTTTTTTACATTATTCAGTTTCTTTGTTAAAATGCCACTGGACTGTTAAATAGACCCACTGTACCTCATAGTAAAATCAAATGGTGAAATAAGATTTAGTTAACCCCTACTTTGACCTAAATAGTCTGTCATTCTTTCTTTCTTTTGAAGTGGAACATACCTACAGTATACACTTGTCCATTAAGAGAATAAACACTTTTCTGCAGCTGACTGATTTTAAGACATTAAAATTGTGCTTTTCCCCCTATTTTAAATATATATAGGCTATTAGTTTATATTCTAAACTCATCCAAAAGAGTGGAAAAGTAATGGCTGTGTTACTGTAAAATCATTGCAAAATAAATAACAACAAATTAAATCATGACTGCCCTAAATTTTATTTAGAGCAATTTCAAATTTGAATTCGACTTTTAATTAATATCATTAACTTGTTAAAATTGTTACATTTTCACAGTGTAATAAAATACTTTATTTATTCTTAAAGGTGGAGGGGATGTGGGTGCTGTGAGGGGCCTCCGAAATAAATTTAGCTTAGGGCCTCCAAATGTTTAGAATCGGCCCTGGAGGCGCTGTGGCAGGCCGATGCTAAGAAGAAACAGGTTTGTTTTAACACTCTCAATGGACTTACCGCAGTAATTGTTGTTAGCGATTTTGCTGTGTATACTATCCACTGACAAATATATTTACAGTAGGAAACTTACAATATATCTTTATGGAACATGATCTTTACTTAATATTTTGGCATAAAAGAAAAATCGATCATTTTGACCCATACAGTGTTTTGTTGGCTTTTGCCACAAATATTCTTGTGCTAATGTTACCTGAGATTTGTGGTCCAGTGTCACATATGACATGACGAGCCCCACACATGACGGGCTAAATACATGTTTTGACGACCTTCGCATTCTTGTGCGCCTGGAAGAGGAGTGAACGGCCGCCACAACAGACATCTATAGATGCTTCCGCCTTCTTATTGCAGGCATGTCTTCCCGCACGTTCTAAGATAATGAGGTACCCACTAATATATCAACCTACAATGGCAGTATGACAGCTTATAATTGTACTATGTAATGTTTTTCTTGTGCAGTTTTCCCACAACAAACGCAAAATGTAATAATTACCTCCATTATTATAGAGGAGAGAAATCCTGACCTTGAACCAGCTTTCTTCATGTGACGTTATTTGTTGCTGGCATGCGTGCAATTGACAAGCGACCAGCCTCATCAAATCAAATCCAGACTGGTGAAAATAAATTAACCAACTCTTGAACATCTCAAGTTAACTTTATTTTTTAGCGCTTTTTCATTTGAATTGTAGCTGTACAAGTATGTTAAAAGCACATGTTAAATATATATAGAATAAATAAAGATTGATGTATATAACCTTAAGAGTTATGAAATAGAGAAAGTAAGGAAAATCAAATACATTTACACATACACGTATCTATACACACAAGTAGCCTACATAGGCATTGTTTATTACTTACATAACACAACAATGGTTTTATTGCACATCTTACAAAAGATGAGTTACATAGCTTTAAAACTCCTTTTCAACTGAATTTGGCTCTGCCTATTTCCAAATACTTCATCAGCACATGTGTTCTGACGTACAACAAACCATGTGATGATTTATAATTACTAATGTGACGTGTCATCAAATTGCGTATTAAAACAACAACAATAATAATAATAGGACTGAATGGGTGTGAGAAATCTTTCTACATTTTTCTAAGCATAAAATCTGTGAGCTAAAAAGAACGGGGGTCATATTTTTCAAAAGTACAGTGATAACTTCTAGTTTGTGTACGAATCAAATGAAACAAATGAATAAATGATTCAAACGAATTTTCTAGACACCACGCTAAATGTGAGCCGAAGATGAGTCAGGCACACAGAATAAAACACGCAGTGTCACAGCTAATTCAGCAGTAATAGTATTACTGTACAATTAGTAGACTTAGAAAAATTATGTTTGCTTATTTGTAAGACGCTGTCTGTTTTATTTTATAATCTGACAAATAAATAAAAGTAAATATAAGGGAATGAAAGTTGTGTTTTAACATTTTTTATTAAGAAAATCTGGTTTGAGTTGGTTCATCAAAGACCATTTACCCTTTAGGGGCTGAGACTATAGGCAGACATCTATCACGTGATTAAGAACTACAGATGTTGATCCTCGAGTTTCTACAGTCAGTCTTCTCTGCTGATGTTTAAGGGAACGTTGGCATCACCATGGAAAAGCATGACAATAACGAATCCAGGTAATTAACCAAAACTCTCCTGCTTTAAAACTTTTATAGCCTGAACGACACTTTTGTCTTGTTTGGTAATATTAATACATTTCAAACCAGAGGGCTACAATTATTTAAAACTTTTGATAAGTATGATCATAAACATTTGAATATATCGCAAACATGCATTAACTATTTGAGATAACCTCGTATTAAAAAAAATCTAAAATCATGTTTTTTATTATGTTATCATGTTTTTAATGTGTTTTATTGTATTAGTTAGCTGTATTTTTGAAGTTATTGTGGCTTAAATCAAAACAAACCAACTGCAGTTTGATTGATATTAATTGGAATACATTTTTGAACTATTTTAAAAACGGAGATCTCAACCTCTTCATTTGTACACTAATCTAATATACTTTATATTTGCAAATCCAGATATTTTTTTCTTTTTATCCTATATTTTATTCTATTTTGTTTGAATCATTTTCATTATTTCACTATTTGCCTCCTGTTACTTATACTTTATTTAATAGTTGACACCCAGTGCTGGGAGGGGGGTTTTAACCCCTGTTTTTTGTAGAACTTGAAGTGATCGTAACAATACTGTTTAAGAATAACAGATTACATCATAACAAATACTATTTGCTTTTACAAACAATTGACGAAAATGTATATACAAATATCGCTCATGTTCATGTCATTTCGGAGTATCCTACACCTTCTGTCCCGTTAAAAGAAAAAGACCAAACGCTCCTTGTAATAAACGCATAGCTGGTGTTGTTACAAACGCCGGTGCGCGTTATTTGTGTTGTTCCCGGTGCCTTGTGTTGTTGTTTGTGTTGTTCCCTGTCTTATAATGTACTGTTGAGCAAAAACATAAACCGCGGGTACGCCATTTGATATGATCGTCAAGAAATGTAAGAAACAGTTTTACAATTTCATAACATTATATTTTACAAGTTGTAGCCACTCACTTCTGAAGCGCGTCCCAGCACCGCGGGAAACTTTGTCCGATAGGGCAACTGTTTCCCGTGCAGTCCGTTCCTCCCCACTTTTCTTCTTTTTTTTCTGGCGGCTCGCACCATCCTCCCCACTGTCTTTCTCTCTCGGCTATTATCCGTCATCATATTTTTTTCTTGTAGACATGTTTTGCTGATTTAGTCGTTTTACTGTGTGTGTAGACCTACTGCATATATGTCTGGGGTTAATAAAACATAACAGATTTGCACATTATTCAAAGTCAGATTTCTTAAAGTTTTAAAAGTGCAATAGAGGGAAACAAAATGTGCTGTTAAGTCAGCAATAGGTTAATCAACTTTTGTTCTCTCGAATTTATTTTACAATCTTTTCACTATTTATCTGTTTATTTAGCAAACAACAAACATGGGACACGTGCAGAAAAGTCCCAAGCGTTCAAGTTGAGCAGAAGCCAAAACCAGCTGCCCGGTGTTTGAAATGGTTCACGTGTATCATTGTTACCATACTTGTATTTGCTCTTGCACTGCTTAGTAAAGTAAGCTCCTTTATTTAATCTGACCTATTTTATTTTATGAAGTATAAGATTTTCCTTCTCTGATAAATATTACATCAGTTAGACTTGTTTTGTTGTTTTTGATTTAACAGACATCATTTCTGCTTTTGATAACTTTTGGGAACAAAAATACCACATTTGTAGAGCACAATGTGACAGCGCTACTAGGCACTGGCTTTGTTTTGGTCGCACCAAATGTTCTACTTCTGATCAAAAGTATGTGGAAAATCCTGTTCAAGAGTACAGCCATACCTCCTAAAAGGGTTTTGTTGGTAAGCACATGTGTATAATATTTGATCCTGTTGTTCATTAAAACTTTTACAGACTTTACAGAATTTTCCCAATAGCCTAACTTTATCAATGAGGGTGTTTTCATGTCCTGTTTTTTTCTAGGTACTTGGTATAGAGTTCCTGGTAGCATTCGGAGCTGCAGTCCTTACAATCGTAGCCATGCCACATTTTGACATTGTCAGTAATGTGATGATTCTGAACAGTGTGAGTATCCTGTCTGCCGTGTTCCAAGTGGTCGCTCAGTGCTTTAACGGAGATATGAAACGCTTTATAATAATACCTGTGTGCTCCATTGTCCTGATCATCCTGGGCTACATCCTCTTTGCAATCAGTTATTTGATATTAGATGTAAGTTCTCCTTAGGTAAAAATATCAGTCGGACTTGCTTTTGTGGGAACCATCTTTGTTTCTCTGAACTGGTGGGAGAACTTCAGCTCACTCTTTAGGATCAAGTTTCTAGGGGACATTTCTCGAGACATAGAGAAGTCCCGTAACGTGGTCGACATCTTCTCCAGTCTGATCAGAATTCTGGTTACTGCGGCTGTGCTTGGAGCTTATGTCCCTTTGTCAGGCCAGGACTGGAAGTCATCACTGTTTTTGTTCCAAACACCCACAGTTGGTTTGCTGGTGGCTTCCCAGATTGTGTCCTCTGCTATGTGCCACTGGTTTGTGGTTGTGGCCTGCAAGATGCATTTTCTGCGCCGCAGCTTTGTTATGCCCATGTACCTGCTGTCATTCGTCGTATTGATCGTGTTTTTGGTTCCAGTTCAATTTATGCCCTTGCAGTCTAAACCGAATTCCACCTATTGTGAGAATATTCAGCAGAATTCTAATGACAAATGGGTGGACATGATGATAAAGGACGTTGTAAGAACTGTGTGTACCAGAGACATTGTGGTGAACATGAGGAAAGAAGGACTGGTGTTTATGGCCATCTCAGCTCTGAGCTTGTGGCTTGGACTCATTCTAAGTACAATTTATGTCTGGTACCTGAAGATCCAACGAATTGAAAGGACCAAAGATTTGTTTGTGCGGCGCATGTATGAAGGGGCTTTTCTGGAACAATCCATGTTGCTGAACACCCGTTTTGAGGTCAAAAAGAAAAACAAAGAGAAACCGTAAGTGTTCTTCCTTCCTAAACCACCAAAAATATGTTTATTTAAAATGGGTTACTTAATAAATGTTTGTTTTTCTCCTCAGACTACAGGAAACCATCAGAGTGTTTCTGTGTGGAACAATGTGGCATGAGAACTATGATGAAATGATGAGTATAATCATCTCTATATTCAGGTAAACACAACGTTTGAGTTCAGTCAACTTTTTCAGATGCACATAAATTCAGCTACATTAATAATATTATTTGCTTTGCTAATAGGCTAGACAAATACAAACCAAAGACTGAAAAGAAAAGCGATGTGGAGTTTGAGTTCCACATACATTTTGATGATGCTTTTAAGGATGTCAATCATGGAAGAGAGCGTCACGCAAATGAATATGCTGAAACCCTTGCGGACGTAGTAAAAGAAGTTTACACGTAAGAACTGGACTATAGTCTAATGTGTTTACTGGGAGTGTGAACAAAACAATACCTCTAATTGTTGTTTCTATGCATCCATTAGCATTTTCAGAGATTTCGAGCCGTGTATGTTTAAGACAAAGGAGCCCCTCCCTGAACAGAAGATCATAAACACTCCATATGGCGGTCGGCTGGAATACACTCTCCCTAAAGGCAACGTGTTGACCATTCACCTCAAAGACAAGAAAAAAATCCGTCACAAAAAAAGATGGTCTCAGGTACTATTTATTACAGCGAAAACAGCTATGAACAATATGCTTTCTATTATTAAAAAAAGAATTTCATCAATCTTATTTATTGACAGATCATGTATCTTTACTACATTCTTGGCTGGAGACTTAACGGAAAATACTACAAAATGTTTGAGGAAGGTGCGGAAAAGAATCTCCTAGAGAATACTTTTAAGGTAAGTCGACTTAGATGATTGTTAACATCACTATACAACAATTTTCATCTTGCTCCTGGAGACTCTCAGGAGTAGGACATGACGCTCCTTCACTATCGGCCAGTATTGATCATGTTTGACTGTGTTTTTCAGAAAGAGAAAGAGAACACATACATTCTGGCTGTGGATGGTGATACTGACTTTCAGCCATCTGCAGTGATGCTATTGATCGACAGACTTAAACTCTACCCAGAGGTTGGTGCTGCCTGTGGCAGGATTCACCCAACAGGTCCAGGTGGGATAAAATAAACAAAACGTTGTCTTATAATTCATGTTTAGACACATTTTATATCCACTGAGTTACTGTTTATCTATAGATAGTACAACTGTATAAATCAATTTTGAAAAATGTTCTTATCTCTAATAAAGGTCCCATGGTGTGGTATCAGAAGTTTGAATACGCGGTAGGCCACTGGCTTCAAAAGTCTGCCGAGCACGTGCTTGGTTGTGTCCTGTGCAGTCCCGGATGTTTCAGTCTTTTCAGAGGCTCCGCGCTCATGGACGACAACGTTATGAAGACATACTCAACCAAAGCCAGTGAGGCCAGTCACTATGTCCAGTATGATCAAGGTAACCTAGCTGTAGCGAACCACTGACAGAAGTTTTGATCCTTAAACAAATTCACCTCTAACTCAATCTGTGTTGTGATGTCAGGTGAGGACCGCTGGTTGTGCACTTTACTGCTGCAGCAGGGATGGAGGGTGGAGTACTGCGCGGCCTCTGATGCCTACACGAACGCTCCGCAGGATTTTAAAGAATTCTACAATCAGCGCAGACGCTGGGGACCTTCAACCATGGCCAACACCATCGACCTCTTGGGTTCAGGAAGTCTGACTTCTGAGAAAAACAGCTCCATTTCCAAACTGTTCATTTTGTACCAGGTTCTTAGCACAGGAGCGTCCATCTTGGGCCCTGCTACTGTCTGTCTGATGATATCTGGTGAGTTGAGGATATTTGTGGATTTATCTTTGCTACTAATTAATGCTTATTAAAAAATAATACTTTCAGTAAACAACAATATTTATATACCTTTGTTTAGTGTGCTTGGTAGTGTTTTGTGAGAACGATATTCACACAGTAAATGACAACAATCTTGTGTATTATTTATTATTGACCGCTTTGTTTTATATTACAGGAAGTTTTATGTTCATCTTCGGGACACCTGGAAATTGGGCTCTTCTATTGGCTGTAGTGCCCCCTGCTGTCTACATGATACTGTGTTTCAAACTAAAACCTGACACACAGATTTCTATCGCAGCAGTCATGAGCGTTTTCTACGCATTTCTCATGGCAGGAACGATTCTCTCAATCATAGGTAACTATGTTTTAATCTTAAACTTCCAGGTAAAGGAACAGGCTTTTTTGATAGAAATCTTTTTCTTCCGTTAACCCTCACAGGTGATTTGATTAGGAATAACACTTTCATGACCCCGAGTGGCCTGTTTCTCATTGGCATGGTGGTGTTGTATTTCATCACGGCTGCTCTGCACCCTCAGGAGTTCTCACTGGTCATCTATGGACTTTTATACTTCCTCTGCATTCCTAGTGGCTATCTGCTGTTAGCTATTTACTCCATGGTCAACCTGAACATTGTCACTTGGGGTACACGTGAAAGCAGTGGGCAAACTAAGACTTCAGCTGTCAAAGCCATCAAGAAGCAGGTCATGCAGGCCGCATGTTGTAAATGTCCATGCTTGACATCTTATGAAGTTATGAAGGAGGACGCAGCAGCTGAAACCATAACAATGACTGAAACGCCACAAGTTGAAGTTCCTATAGGCATAGAAAGGTAAAAACATCAACAGATTATGGTCATACTATTTCATGGCACTTTCTGTCTTTTCTGTTTTTTAATTAAGGTTAAATAATATCTTGGTTATTTCATTAAAGATTTATATTAATATACTTGGACTGATAGTAAAATTGTTTATTCTTACTCTCTAGTTCAGAGGAGTACTCACAAGGTCCATATCAAAGTAAGTACTGCGTGCCGTCCATACTCATATTTTTCTTTTAAGAGGAATGAGTAGTGAACTCTTATGTTTAATTTCGCTAGGTTGGATTGAACGTCTGCAGGAGAAACCTTACAGTTTTCCACTGTCTGAGACTACACTCACGATGGTAAGAATAATCCTTGAAAACATAATTTTAATGTTCTTCCTGTTGATTGATTGTAATAGCTGTGATTTGTCTTCTTGTGATAGGAAGAAACAGAGTTCTGGACAGATCTGCAGGCTAGATATCTAGAGCCACTTAAAGAAAATAAAGAACAACAGGAAAAAGTTGCGAACGATCTGATAGAACTTAGAAATAAGGTGAGCGTGTGCAAACATGACTTTGAGTGGTTTTAAATGTGGTGACAGGAAGCTTATGAAAATTGTCAAAACTGTGGCAATAAGATCCTTCATTCTTTTTCCATACAGGTGACATTTGCATATTTCTTCTGCAATGCGCTTTGGTTAGTGGCAACTTTCGTCCTTCAAGCTATTGGTGACACAGTGTCCATAAAGATCCCAAAGCTTTATCCCAATGGGACTCAGTCCGCGACAGAAATGTTTTCGCTTGATCCCATTGCGCTGATGTTTCTACTGGGCTTTGCTACATTGCTAATACTGCAGTTTTTTGCAATGATATACCACAGGTAACAAAACATGCCACAAAATGGGTTAATCATATTTTAGCATATTTATAAACAAGCCTATAATTTTATAATAAATAATTAAAAATAACATATTGTTTAATTACATGTTGGTAAATATTGTCAGTGACTAGTTAGATAAGCTCTTGTGATGTTTTATTTCAGAATCTATACATTGATCCATTTTGTGGCATATGTGGATACAGACACCAAAGATTACACGAAACGCACCAAAGCTAATAAAAAATTTCAGGTCAGTTAATGGATCATTTTCTGAAGATTGTATGGCATTAGTAACACACTGTGAAAATAACCATATATAAATCTGAATAGGCTTCACGCGTCTCAAGTGAGTCAAGTGAACCACAGAACCATGATGACCATGATGACCATGATGACCAAGATTACCAAAATTACCAAGATTACCAAGCTGAAAACATGGGGGAATGATTAATGCCATCTCACATCGAGCCTTTAAATGTGTTTCCTCAAGTACCTTCCCTTCTTTACAATTACTAGAGCACAAGTTTGCACTGTGAGTTTAAAATACATATGATGTTATTAGAAATATGAAGTGAATACCCTTGCCATGTTTTATTTATTTTGCTATCGAATGTATTACATTTATTTTATAATATACATAATTGCTTTGTTAATATTATTATGTAGTGTTCTATTTATTATTCTGTTTACTCTATAGTAGTGTTTTTTTGTATTGCTATGCCTTGCTTTGCTATTTAAATGTTTTGGCAATGTTGAAAATGTTAATAATCACGGCACAGAATCTATCTTTACTGTGAGGTTGATTCCTCATCAAGATTGATCTGACAGTATGATGTGACGCTGTTAAACCAGTAAACAATTAAATAAATCCAGTTCAGTTTCTGGTTCAATCCAACATTCATACAAATCAAATGGGTAACTTAACACTTTGACATAAGGAATAAAAGATAGCAAAATAAAATTAGGAATGTGTATTTTAGCATTGTATTTTAATAAATAATACGCTACAACTACAGTTAATTATGAAGGCCAATTTGATAATGTGATAGGAACATAGGTTGAAACGTGGTATACTAATGCTAATTTTTTCTTCTAGCCATATTAGACAAACTCAGATTAATTCTGGAACAGCATTTTGTCAATAACAACATAAAAGTATCAAACAATCACACTAATATAACCTGCCTATTAATTATAGGCTACAGGAAATTGTAACTATAGGTTTGTAGAATACAGTTAAGTTAGTTACCAAAAAGTGATATAAAATGCTTAACAGATCAGTGGAGATCAGTATATTATTTGGATAAGAATAAATGTAACCCTGTCTGTGAAATGGTTTAAAATGTAATTGTGAGATAAATAATAAGATAAATAATATTATATGATAGTTTTTGAGATACACTCTTCAAGTTTTTATTTATAATTAAATAGTGAAATAAGGACTTTATGGAATCTATGTTTTTTTTTACAATATTTGATTATTATTATAATATAAAAAAATACCAAAAGTTGGCTTTCTAAACATTAATTTCAATCTTTGACATGGTAATCAGTCAGTATTAAAGAGAAAGAACGTTCTTTACATTATGTAGAATGATTTGTAAATGATTTATTTTTATTTTATGTTATTACTGAAAGTTATCACTGTGCTTATTAAAGGTTATCCAAGAATGAAACAATATTCTTTACATTATAATCTTTTTTGACATACAAGTACATGTAATCAATTACACTGAATAAGTACCTGACATGAATACAGTAATGAATATTAAGTTATATATTTTACTAATGTATAAAAACACACAACATTAGCAAGAGGAATGCAACCATTGACACTTTTAGTACAAAAACAAAGGGTTAAAAAACACACATTAATCATTTAGCGCTACAGCTGGCTCAGGGTCTCAAGAGAAATTTCGGTCTAATGATTCACTATCAGGGTAGACGAGAAAACCAGAGAAGGTTGTGTAGCGTCCCTGGTTGCTGTAAACGGCATAGCCCTCATCCTGTTGACTGTACAGCCAGACGGTTTCTCCTCTCCTCAGTGGCAACAGTAGACTCTGACTTTGCATCTCTCTCCTCCGAGACGTGTCTTCATCGAACACCATGGCCTTCACTTCTCTTCCTGTCATCAGTTTCACCGACACTGCCCGGCGAGGGTGCTTTCCCACTGTGAACGCGAAGTAATACGCACCTGGAAAGTGGCAGGTGAAACGTCCTGATGTTTTGTTAAAATGGCCACCTATGTTCACGTACTCCACGTCAAATGTGAGAGCTTCTCTCTCCCGACGGCCTTTGCTTTTCCCCAGTGCAGATGATGTCCTCGCGACAGAAAAGGCAGAGCGTGGTTCCTCATGGGCTCCTCTTCTTCTCCAGTTATATTGAGGGTCTACAGGGGGAGGACAACCTGGAAGATGGAGCCCTGGAGGAGACAGGTGGTTATTGAGATACCCAACAGAGGATGTGGATTCTGGGTAGACCAGATAACCGCTAAACGTGATGTACGGTCCGACGTTGCTGTAGATGGCATAGTTGGGGCTCTCCTGAAGCAGCAGGTAAACCGTGTCTATGAGCTTCAGACTGATCAGGACACTTTGACTGTGCACTTTGCGGCCCTGGTTCCTGTATCCGTCGTACGCCATGGCCTGCACCTCCAAACCGTTCTTCACCAACATGACCGACAGCATCTTTTCTGGAAACTTTTCAACTGTAAATGAGAAGTAGTATGCGCCCGGAAAGCGGCAACGGAGACGACCTGTATCTGGGTTGAAGTCATCACCAATGTTGACAAGGAGCCGGTCAAAGGTCACGGTTCGGTGAGTGCCACCCAGCGCACTGCTGCTACGTGTGGCAGAGAAGGCCGAGCGTGGGCTTGATATCATCGGACCAATGTGAAGGGGAGTGACACAGCCCAGATAAATGAGAAGAGTCAGGAAAGACTCAGTTCTGCATGGTCTCCATACCATCACACCCGCTGTAGAAAAAAACGAATATGTTATTTTGCACAATTTATCTTGTGTTTAGTGCCATGAATCATCTAATTTAACAAATGTATTACGGTTGCTATCGATGATCATCATATTATCACTCTTTTTTGAATCAGTCACTGAAGTTTACAAAATACTTTAAAGTAATGTGTATTGAACTGTAGGGAAGTTAGGTTTAGCACTGTCAGAACATATTCTGCCTTTCATATCAGGTGCTTAGTGGAAGCATGAGTCCCTCTAATTCAGCTGGCATTGTCTGTTCACAGTGTGCACTGGAAAAAGGCAATAGATTAGACATTGGTTCATCTGCTCCTATGTGCTGGAACAAAGGCATATGTCAAAGGTGCAGATCCATGGGAGAGTTTATGGTCATATAAAGACCCCATCAGTTAATCAGACGAAGAGCTCACTGAGGACTATGATACGCATTAGAGACATAATAAAAGAAGTGTCAATTAGTTAAGGGTCATTGGTCATTTTTCTTGTCTTTTAACCTCCAATTGACAAACAAGAAAGATTTTCAGCATGTTAATTACCATGCAATGTTTCTTCTAGCTTTTGTATAGTGGTTAAAATTATTTAATTTTGTATGTTTTTTTTTTATTTCTTAATGTGTCAATGTGTAGTGTAATGTATTATATTTCCCAATTTTATTAATGTTATACACAAAATGACGTTTTGTCAAAATAACATGATACTATGGTATTTTTACTACATGCCTTATATACTTATATATATTGTTTCTGTCTGTTTATTTAAGCTTCCATCCCCATTTCTGAGTTTAACAGAGAACTCATAAAGAAAAATGTGTAAATAAATAGTAAAAAAGACACTAAACATCAGATTCAGATTCAGCAATGGTTTTATACAAACTATCTATCTACAGTATATTCTTTCAAACAATATGTTGATTTAAACAATAATTATAACGAGTTATGATATAAAAAATAATACATACAAACATAAAGAAAGTTCATATTTTATAAGTTATGCCTTTACCACAACCTCTGATGTGTGATTAAAAAAAATAGTGTCTTCCAGCACAAAACATACCTGGTCTATGTATCTGGAGAATCTTCATATCTGTGATGTTGAGCTCTTTCTGTCCACTTAAGCTTTTGAAAGGCTCGTTTTAGACCTCTGTGAAGCTGTTCTAATGTTATTTCTGTGTGGCATCTACTCTCACCAAAAGACAGTGCCTCATATTCAAATGAAAGAGGTATTGGGGGGGGGGAGAGAGAGAGAGAGAGAGAGAGAGAGAGAGAGAGAGAGAGAGAGAGAGAATTTCCACACAGTTTGTGGTTTTATTTTATTTCTACAATTCCCATAAGCAAGCAATCCCCATTTAGTAAAAGCATACCGACTGAGAACAAAAACTGCAATTACAACTTCACATAAAACACTTTATGAATGTATGATTTTTTTGGATGTGTAGTTTGCCTATGAAGCCTTCCATGACTACAAAACTACATGTACCATATCGTATTGTTTCCGCGTGCGTCTGGAGGTCAGGCCGCACTGACGCAAGGCGCCGGAAGGCGTGCGTGCACTGCGTCTCCGCCGTCTCTGCAAACGAAGTGAGAGGCACCGAGAGTCAAAGCTAAAAACCGCATTCGAGACAAGATGGCAGGGTTGCCCCGCAGGATCATAAAGGTAAACGTGAAGTGAGACACATTGCACATGATTAGTATCTGTTTTTTTATTATAATACCACGCAGTCTTTACATATCATTGAAATGATCGTGCAAAGAAAGACGACAGCTGGCAAAGCCTTGTGCGTCTGTGCACTGTTTGTTAGCCACTTCCGTTTCGGTACATTCGCTCGGATCCCGAATATGGGTGGGTTAAAAATACATCCACTGCTGGGCGAAAGATGGCGGAGGGCCTATTACTTATTAATTGCCGTTTAAGACCCTAAAATCAAAGTGACAAAAGCCCATCGTCCTGAAACGCTAACTCAAGTTAAATGGCTAAGGTGGCACGAGCGCTCGCGGTCATTCATTGAGCCCGAGCTGTTTTGTGCGAGCTAACCCTGCCAGATACTGCTAGCTAACTACCCACCAGCCGTGAAACAAAGCAAAAATTGGCCAACACAATTTACTTTTAACCGATTTCATATACCGGCTATAATACACGCAATTTCAACGCGTTAAATGATGATACGGCCGATACGGACACGATTTTGAACAAAATAAATCGTGTCGCTCGCTTCCTGTATGCTAGGGAAGACGTTTGCGGTTCTGCTGCTAAACGAGCTAATGACGGCAGGCCCCAAACAGCAGAAATGTCAAATACTGTGAACCCAATCTGCTAAAGAACACGCCTGTTTCACGTTACTATTAATTTCTCAATGACATTTGGTAAATTAGCCAGATTTATGAAGAAAGAAACGAGACGCATCTTCCTGATAAATCACTTCTTGAACGCATATCTTTCAGGATATTAAAAAAAATACGTTAAGACATTAAGGGGCGGTTTCCCAGACAATGATTAGCTTAAACCAGGACTAGGCCTTTGTTAAATTAGGATAATTAAGTTGTTTTAAAAAACATACTTTACAAAAAAGATATTACTGTGTGCATCTTGAGACAAAACAATCACAGTGATATATTTTAAGATATGTCAGTGCAAGTTGTTTTCGATCAAGGCATCTCACATTTAAGTTAGTCTGAGACTAGGCTTAAACCCTGTCTGGGAAACCGCCCCTATGTCTTTTCGCTCGTTTTTTAAAGCTATAGCTATTTCTGTAGTCGTAGCAGACCTGTCAGTGTGGACAAGAACTACAACTAAACAAAACAATCCCAGACAGACTATCAAAACATTTAAGCCTATGCCATCGAACAGTTTTAATCAATGTATCAGTCCCCCTCTTCTGTGGTTCAGAGTACAGTATTCTTTTAATTGCAACTGCAAACACAAACACCCAGAACAGACATTGAGGGTTGTGAGGCATTGGGTTTGAGTGTGAATAGTGGTAGGGCTGGGAACGCGTTTTTGATCGCTGGTCCCTCAAAAGAGTCCATGACAGGCAGTCCGTCTCTCTGTCTGCGTTTTCTTTGCATGTTTTTCTCTGTGGGTTGTCTGAAACATGTGAGGAATGTATTTCTGAGTACAATATGTAGGCTAAAATGAGAGCTCTGCAGTTAAAAAAACAGTACAGGCTTTGATGTGTCCATTTGTGGTGATTCCTTTGGGAAAGCAATAGATAGGCCTGTCACTAGGGCTGTCAAACGACGATTAATTGCATCCAGAATAAATACCTTTGTGTTTATATAATATGTCTGTGTACTGTGCATATTAATTTGTATTTATTAGCACAAAAACATACACATATATGTATGTATATTTAGGAAATATGTATTTGAATGTATTTATTTATATTTACCAATCATTGAAAGTATATATAAACGTTTATTAACTTTTATATTTTGCATTTTTTTTAAATATATGCATGTATGTGTGTGTGTTTATAAATACAACATTAACATGGACAATACACAGACATATATTAACCTATGTAAACACAAACTTTTATTCTACATGCGATGAATCATGATTGATCACTTATGATTAATTCTCTGCTGAATTTTTGAGATTATTAGTTGTCTGTTTTAGGGCTCTGACAATTATTATGACTAATTGTCATACAATTTTTGTGTGCTTCGTTAAATAACTGTCACATATTGTGTCACAATTAAAACAAAATTAACATGAAAACACCAAATTCCCCTTTGTCTTTCTAATGGTGCGCAATAATTGTGTTTCTCTGAAGTAATTTCTGTTTGGTCATATAACTGCAAACAGGCGATTATTTAATTATCGTGACAGCCTAAGCCACAATGTAAACTACAAAAAAAACATTTGTTGTTGTTGCACATAACAGGTATTATTAAATCTGCTTCATCAATATCAAAGGAAACTTGACCAGTAGAAAAATATATGAAAAGTCTGTTTATCTGTTTATTTGGTTCACGTTCATACTTGCATGTAGGGCTGCAGCTATCGATTATTTTAGTAATCGAGTATTCTACTGATTTTTCCATCGATTAATCGGGTATTCGGATAATAAGTACGTTTTCTTTATTAAAGAGCAATACTAAATATACAAGAGAAAATAAGACAGGTCTCTTAAAATGAACAACTAATTTGTTTCCTTTTTAGAAAAATTATCATATTTATTGCTGAAATTGCATACATTAATATCTGTGAAAACTAAACCCATTTAGTACATTCCATTGCCATATTACATTCAAAATGCAATATAGGCCTAATACAAATGTATACATATGAAACATTAATAAAAATAGAAAGAATAATTTCAAAGCTAAACAACTAACTTCAGCTTATGCTTGATGCATTTAGTTTATCTAAATTAGTTTTAGTTTCTTTTTTTAATATTAAATAGTAATATATTTGTCCACATAAAAATACTGAGTTACCCGGACTTTTATTTTGGCAGGTCGTCGGAAGACGCTTATTTTTTAGTGTTAGCTTCACTCAGTAAAATTTTCTGAATAAACTCTCAGAGCAACTCTGGAGATGAAGTTCATGTCCTCATAAAGCGCAGACGCAGACAAATTCACGAGCATCATGCGTGTAGCACTTTAAACTGTGCAGTTCATTCACGCAGAACAGCCAGATGACATGTGTAAATAACATGATTCGGCGTCCACAAGTCCGCATCTAGTTTGATGGACTCAATGCAGCCGGAAAACAAGTTTCACTCGCAAAATAGACTAAAACCAAGTAAAATAGCAGTTCACCATTTCAATAAGTTATCACTTATTTATCAGCATGAGAAATAAGTGTGAACAGATTAAAATGCGTGTGTCTCACGGTGAATGCGGGAGACTTGAGAACCCCGTAACATGAATAGAGTTTAGCGGGCTGTGCGTCAGTAATAACGGTCCGTGGGGAAACGCAGTGCTCCGTGTGTACTGTAGTTGAATGGATTAAACGAGGGCCTCGATGATTTTTTGTATTCGAATAACTCGAGTTACTCGAGGAATCGTTTCAGCCCTACTTGCATGTTAAATGGAGGTAAAGTGGTTTCATAACAATATGAGTTAAAGGCAGACTAGATCATTTGGAAAATACTAAGGTTTGCCTGCTAGCAGTGCAATCATACAATTCCTTCCTCTCGTGAATCACCATCCAAAGCCACGCCTCCTTGTTTTCTGCAATATGCTGTGATTGTCGCCAACTTGCAACCGAGCTGTCAAAATACACTAGTGGGTAAGTCGTCAGTGGGCGGGGTCACAAGGACCAAAACAAAAACATTCTGGCACATTTCAGAGTGGAATAACTGGCTATAGCTTTGTTTTTTGGACAAACCAATATATGAATTTAGCACGTTTCCTAAATGCTTATGGACATATTAAGGTATTGTTTTGATTTAACAGTAAAATTATTACATGCTGCTCCTTTAATATGGGATGTTATGTGCGATGTAATTGCTCTGTCAGTTTTTTTGGTCTCATATGGCAAGTAGGCAGTCTTTCAGGGCTTGTGTATATTATGGCAGTTCTCAGATGAACAGTGTTTCCAGACTAAGGCTTTCCACAGGTGATATCAGATTGTCAGTCTTGTTAGTCATATGGGTGTGTGTTTCCAAAGAGTTTAAGGTTCAGCATTGTGCCTTACTTGAGTGGTGGATTTAATGTTAATGGCTGGCAGGTTAACAATCGTGTATTATATTAAACACTGAGGTTCTCTCTGAGTAATGCAAAGTCTAATGTCAGGCAAAATGTCTGTGAGCACTACGAGTATAGACTGTGCGATCAAACACATTAGATTTTGCCCCTTGAAAGGTAAGGTTTTATCTAATAAAAAATCTGTAAGCAAAATTATAAAACAGCTAGCCTAGTTCCAGTCCTTGATTCTGATTGGTCAACAGCTGTGCTTTATTCACTATATGCACAGCCTCTCGTACCTTATCGCTTACTTACATATGCCATTGGCCATTTTGGAACAAAAAATAAAAATGACATGTTGGATTTTTCAGCTGCATCCTGTTCCAGGCTGATTGATCTTTTTTCCATGTGTGTAGGAAACACAGCGCTTGTTGGCAGAACCAGTGCCTGGTATAAAAGCAGAGCCGGATGAAGGGAACGCTCGCTACTTCCACGTGGTCATCGCCGGACCTCAAGACTCCCCGTTTGAGGGTGGAACATTTAAACTTGAACTATTTCTTCCTGAAGAATATCCCATGGCAGCTCCGAAAGTACGATTCATGACCAAAATATATCACCCCAATGTAGACAAGCTGGGAAGAATATGTCTAGATATTTTGAAAGGTGAGAGATGATTATATTCTATCTTGAAAATCTGTAAGGTCTGTCTACGTATATAATGATTTTCCCATACAGGTTGTCTGTGTTTAACAGTCTACTTCTGTTGAAATGGAATATGCTTGTTTTTGAGACATGGGACATGTCATTAGTTTTGCAATAATTTCAGATTAAGATTTTACATAATTTGACATTTGTTTCAAGATTCAGCGAACATTTAAACAAAATAACAGACAGTTTTGTAAGCTGTAGTCTAGTTATATGTATTATTAGTACTAGAAAAATTATACATAGAGGATTTTATCACTTGTGTAATTTGGGGGGTTGGGAAATGAATAAGTGTTGGTTATCTAGACAAAGTTTGTTTTTATCTTTACCTCTGAGGAATATTAAGACGACTATTAATCACTTACAAAATTGACCCTCCCACAAGATGATGTTTCTCTGCTTTACTATGCTCTTTGACAATACGATGCTGAACTGCTTATACTTTTCTTCTAAAGCTCTTTTTCTCATCTTTTGTTTTTGATGGTGTGATTCCATGCAGATAAGTGGTCTCCGGCCTTGCAGATCCGCACAGTGCTGCTATCAATCCAGGCATTACTAAGTGCTCCCAACCCTGATGATCCTCTAGCAAATGATGTCGCAGAGCAGTGGAAGACTAATGAAGCTCAAGCCATAGAGACAGGTGAGTGATGGAGTCATACATTCACCCTCATCATTCCAAACCCATGAGACTTTGAAACTTTTGTTTTCAGGTGCCTCGTAGTTAACCGGGCGTAACGTGTCTGTCGTGTAGTTTTAGAAGACTTTGAATGTAGCACATGACTGAGTCATATGGACTACTTTCATTTGTGATTTGTTTGTTGCTTTGTTTGACCTTTATGACCCTGAATGACGAAAAAGCACTGGAATTTTGCAAAACATGTTTTGTGTTCTATGGAAGAAAGTTTAAAATGACAATCACATGACAGAATTTTTTTTTCATGGGTAATGTAGTTCTTGAAACTGCACTTCTTATACTGTACTGGTTTAAGTAGGTTAAAGGGTATCGTGAGGAGTAGGTTTGACTAGCAGTTTATCTGTTTGTTTCATTTTCATCTGTGGTTTTCCTGGTGCTTTTAAAGCGGCCGTATCTCAGACAGTTTCTGCATTTCTCATGTTAATCTTGAGTACTTACAGAATAGTATCGCACCCTTCAAATATCTGTAGAGTCTTTAGTTTGATCACATTTATAAAAGACAGATACAGCTGTACGATTATTTCCGAAAACATACGACGTGTGTGGGAGGGACATCAGTTTCACTTATCGCATGCGGTTCATGTCCGACATCTTTTATCGCTGGGACCGCCGTTCCATCTATCAGATTCAAACTAGATCCAAATCCAGCGTTATATCCACCGTTTATATAACACTGATCACCCAAATGCAGTGAACAAACAAATACAGCTGAACTTCGCGAACGTAGTGCTTTCACTCTCTCCTGCACGCAAGTGAAAGTGACTTGTGCGCATGCTCCTTCTCCCGCTGTCCTTGGTTGAAGCATGGGCGTGCCGCTTGCTTTTCCGGGAGAATTGTCCAATAAGTGACTAAGAAAAGTTGTTACGAAACGGATTGTCATTTTCGAAAAAAACTTGGGGGGAGTGTATCGAACACAGAAATACTATGCCATACGTCCAACTCGTTTTTTGACAAGTTGACCATGTCAAGCATGAGATGACAACACGTTTAACATCGTAAATAACTCCGAATGCATGAAACGCCGTTGCACGGCCGCTTTAAAGCCCTGTTGATGGAAGTACCTCAGTGAGAATCTCTTCAAGGTCTGAATCCAGTTCTTATGTGGACGTTTTGATATTGCATGTTCCACGACAATGGCTATGCAAGAAGCAATATTCACACACTTAGTTGTCAAATTAGGTGCGCAGGTACACTAAATAATTGATTTACATTTGGTTTTGAGTGTGATGTAAAACCTGGCACATTCACCTTAGAATAGTTTTTTCTCCAGCATGTGTCCAAGGACACATTCATTGTCATGTGACTTTGTTTTAAACTGAAGTAGGGATGTGTATTAATTGTGTATTTTTGTCTTTTGCAGCCCGAACATGGACCAGGCTTTACGCCGGAAACAATATCGAAGTCTAGAAATGTGTGGGGGGGTTGGGGAAGAAAAAAGTGGAATTTAAGAGTGAACACAACTCGATGTTCTGCCAAGACCAATTCATTTTTCATGTAAAGGACACAGTCTTAGGAATAAAAAAATGATAAACTAAAGCATATATTAACAAAGCAAGCAAGAGAACTGCAGGCAATTTGTGAATTTAAATGCACATTAGTACAAAAAAATGTATTTGTCCTGATTTACTGCTGTTCCGATGCATGGGCAGACGATCTCATACAGCTTTCTTTACAGTGGATGGGGAGGTAGCCACAGACTTCTGCTTTGAAGTGTGCATTAAAACTGACCGTCATTTGTATGTCCCATTGTGCTTTTTTTGGAGGGGGTAACTTTTTATATTTCTTTTAACCTTCTTTTTCATATGTTGCTGTTTGCCCATCTAGCCCATGTACACCCTTTGTTAAACTGCAGATTTTCCACTTAGCAAACGTTTAGGTTCACAAATATAGAAGAGACACACGGTTTAAACTCAACACAAGCAACAATTTGACCTAGGAAATGACCTGGAACGATCTTCCACAGTCACAGATTCTGTTACATATTTAGACCTTAATGTAGATTTACGTGTTGGACTATGGCAAGGTAGTGGTATAGAGAAGGGAGATTTTCCACAATATTTCTTTTAGTATAACATTTATGTTGTCATATCCGGTTTTAGAGTTTTGTTTTATTTATCTACCCATTGTACTAATTGCACTCTCAAAACTCCAACATTGTGTGCTCTTTTTTTCCTTCAGAGTCCATTGCATCGATTCATGTCTGTTTTTCTCTTTAGCATTTATTTTGAAACACCAAGGTTGCAGCGGGGTTGTAGACGAATGATTAATCAAAAGATTTTAGTGAAGGGGTACGGTCGGGAAAGTTTGCAAGAACATCGCAACAGATCAATTAAGGTTTTGTCTCTATTTCCATGATTGGTCTATGGTTTAAAAAAAGTCAAATTATTTGTAAATGCCTGCTTTCTAAAGAAAGGGGAAAAGATACCGCTTTTTAAAATGTGATGACAACAGTCCACACATATACTTCTGTTCTTTCTGTAAATAAAATCTGTTGATTAATAAGAAGCATTTATGTGGTGGTTTTATTATTTTTATGAAGTTTTTGTGAATGACTAACCAGTTTTGGTTGTGTTTTGTTTGCCAGCCATTCAGATTAAATTAAATAAATGCTTTCATAGGTTTAAAAAACGTAAGTCACAGTCTAATGTTTGTTTTTTACTGCATTGCTTTTTATTATCGCACGACACACATACATACAAATCATATTTAATTATTATCGCTATTCTGAAATAACTTCTAAAATAGCACGCCTTTTCACTTGAACGTTCTTGTAGTTCACCCAATTCTGTCAAGTTGTTCCAAACCTTAATTTCTTTGTTCTGTTGAAGACAAAGATATTTTGAAAACAGTTTTAGGTCAATGGTGCCCCGGAATCTTTTATCTGCAGAACAAAGGAATTGATACGGGTTTGGAACAACTTAAGGGTGAGGAAATGACAACAGAATTTTCATTTTTGGGTAAACTATCCATTTAAAGTGCTTCAATTGGCCATTGGTAAAATGATACATTTATTGCTTAACAGTTGGTTGCATTTATTTGTAACTGCCAGCAGATGGCGCCAACACAATGCGTCACAACATCGCATTTAAAACCCCGCAGTGTAGCTTTTGTCTCATGCGTTACAATGTATCAATGAGCGGCTGTTAATTGTATCAGTGAAAAACGCAACAATGTATCCGTGTTTAATTTCGCTAACTTTACGCGTTTTAAAACATAATCCCCGCTACTCTCTCAACACGAGAGCCAGAGGCGGCTTGGATGATGTCTCATTCATATTTTCAGAAAGGAAACGCCTATCTGTTGATGGCATCTTCGGTTTGTAACGCTGATCCTATTGCAGCTGATTTAAGGCGACTGCGCAGAGCAACACAGCCGCAGCAGAGGAGTGTTCGCGCAGCACCGTCCAGCCACCATGGTCAAGACGAGAAAAGCCCAACTCACAGTCTCTACTGTCAACAGAGGAGTTATGTCTTCAGCGTGAGGCGTTTTATAAATACAAACTGTATGAGCAGCCTGGACGATCTGGGACGACTTTCAGCTTTTGGCCTGAAAGGCAGTTGCGTTGCGCGTAAGAGCCATAAACTAGGCAACCGAGAACACTTGTATTCTTGTTTCGTTCGGCGAAAAAAAAGCCCATGATGAAATTCAAGCCCAATCAGACAAGGACTTACGACGGAGAGGGATTCAAAAAACGAGCAGCCTGCCTTTGTTTTAAGAACGACCGAGAGGACGAGGTAAGGCTGCCTATGTGTGTTACTAAAAATCTACCACTACTTCAGTGATCGATACGCTTTTCAGTCCTTTTAACTCCCTGTGTAAACACAGGATGATGATCGAATCACCGTAGCGTTTAACTTGTGAAGTAAACAGCGAAGATGTTCCGCCAGACTACACTGAGGTTGCGGTGAAACCTCACTCGAGATCAGCAGTACGCTGCAAGTCAACCTCTAGATATTAATTCATGATTCATAGCTAGAAATGTAAGACACTTTATATGGGACTGATGCGAGGAGATATAAATGAAATCGACGAGATCAGAGTGTTAGAATTGAGTTTTACTCATGACTGATCACAGCTGTCCACAGCAGGTAACAGTCTGCTCGCTCAGATCATATCTCACTGTCGTTACTCATTCTTGACTTTAAATGATAGCGTGTTTCAATCGTGTCTTTGGTTTTGTAGTTTATGTCATCATGGACCACAAGGGCACTGCGTTCTTAATAACATTGATCTTATCGGCCAGTAGTTCCTTAACGGTACCTCATTAAACACTTGTATATTCATTTTGCTGGTTTGACTTGCCTTTTAAAGGTTTGCTATGAATTTGTGAAAGGGATAGTTTACCCCTAAAGTGAAGATTCTTTCATTTACTCAAACTCTTGTCATTCAAACTTGTTTGACTGACTTCTGCAGAACAAAAAGGCAAACAATTGTAGCCCCTGTTGACACGCATAGATTGAGACATTTCTCAAAATATTTCCTTTTGTGTTCCACAACAGTCATATACAGGTTTTGAACGACATGGGGAGGAATATATGAAGACAGAATTAGTATTTTTGGTTAACTGTCCTTTTAAGAGGTAGAAATGCAGCCTGCTAGGTTTATTATTTAGTAACATTTAGTAATGCTTTGCAGTAGTTTGACATCTATGTATTTCTTCGGGCTTAAGCAGGTCTAGAAGTTAGTATAGGTTGAAAGATTTTTCATCTAAATTAGGAAAGCAGTGCATTTATTCTGCATTACATAACAACAGATCATAGTTACATTCCAAGGCTTGTACACACATGATGGCCCACACCCCTGCAATTATTGATCTACATTGTAATTTGTATATAAAAAATAGTTTGAGCCGTAGCAGAAATAAGAGCAGATAGTGCATGACTGTACAGTATTGTACCACAATGCTTTACCTGCTTTGCATCAAGTATAGTTTGTTTAGCTATAAACAACATTTGAACCACATGATGTCCTGTTTAACTTAATTAAAGAACTTGCTAAATAATGTGACTCATTTAATATGTTTTCTTCCATAATTTAAGTAGCAATCTGTCATTAAAAACTTTTAAAGAGATTGGCAATATGTAACTTTTTGTGACCTTCGAAAGTATACTGTTGATTATGAAACGCGTCATGCACGGTTGAAATGTTGTTGAGTTTTGAGACAAGTGCTTGACCTGATGTTGGTAGTGCGCTTGGAAATGAAGGGAAAGTGCTGTTGCGTTTACAAATCCCGTTGTATTCCTCCCATCGTAGATGTTTTTTGTTTATTAAACGAGTGTATTCCTTGTTATAGATTCACTTATTCTCTGAGTAGTGGCTACTGTATAAATACAGTTGTCAAACTTTGAGTACCAAAGACATGGGAGCCTTGGGCCTGGAATATTCCGCATAGCAACAGGACTCGGTCTCCCAGGTATCCTCCATGTGATCAGCATGGGGGGGTTTGGGGGGGGCGCGAAGGGAGTCTGGGCTTGGGGTGGGTAAGTTACACTATGTGCTAAGTCTCCAAGTCTGACAGTGACCTATCAGCGGCAATTTATAGAACCAGAACGACAGCACTCACTGTTCCATTACAGTGATTCCTTTGCTGTTTTTGTCTTTTTTCCTTTATTTGATCACTTTATCTTGCTCTCATCTTTGTCAGGCATCTCATCTCTTTCTTTGCGTTTATCATTAATGCTGAGAGCGTTAAGAGTTGATTCAGTACAGCAGACGTCAATACATTCCTGTCGTGGTGACTTTGAGCCCAGTACAAGTAACAACATACCTTGTCCTCCAGAACTGTAGTCCTACAATTCATCTGCTGTTCATGCTGTTGTCCTAAATCATCATCACAACTCATTTCGACATTCTCTGAAGAAAATGTTGTGTGCCTGTGCTAAATAAGCCGTGATGCTAGGGTGTGATTGGTGGTTGTTAGGGCGTTGCTATGCAGTTTGCTACACTCTAAACACAAATTAATAGACTAAACTGGAAAACCCTGTGTAGAAACCTGTTGTTTTCAAATGTTTTAAATTTAGCACAAAGTGATACTAAACTGGTTAGTTGAATTAGCGTGGAACTTTAGTTGGATGCAGTAGAGATACCATTTTTACCTTAGGAATCTTTACTCAGAATCTTTAGGTCACGCAACTCGTTCACTTAAATAATTATTTTCTACATTAAAAGGATCGAGTTTCGATCAGAAACGAGTTCCAATCATGACACAGCCCTGTTAGCACAAATACATCTGGGAGATGTTTATTAGATGTCTGCCTTTACATCTGCAAGACGTATGTTTTGATTGTGTGCTCATCTGCAATATGTCTCTGAGACGTCTGCTGTCAGATGTCATATAGACATCTAGAATATGTCTATACGATGTTTATGATTTAGAATGTATGTTAAACTGCTTTTTCTAAGGCCCTTTCAGATGTTTTCCAGATCTTTAGCAGACATCTTGCAGATGTACCTGTCTGGGAGAGTGTAGAATGTAAATCTCTAATGACTGTCAGGCATTATGTAAACTTGATTTTTCACACAAATACATCTCCATTTCGAACGGTAACCACCTGAATGGTGACTTCACAGAAAACTATTATTGACAACAAAACACCTTTAATAATACTAAAATAGGCTATAATCTAATACCCTATTAGATCTTATACTTTGACCAAGCATAAAAAATATTAATATTCGGATGCAAGGGCTTATGGGTATTCCTCATTTCATTCTGTACTACAGATTTTAAGAATTATGAAGTGAAAATGTGGTCTAAAACACATTTCAAGTAATGTTCAGTAGTAAAGACAATTTTGGGGGTTACAATGTGTTTGTTAATGTGTTGCTAGAAGAATTTGGGAGGTTGCTAAATACTTTTTCCCTCAAGTTAAATAAGCCCAGGGGCCCTTTTCAGAAAGGAGGTTTAGTGAAAACTCTGAGTATATTAACCCTGAAATGAGGGAAACTCTGGGTTTTCCGTTTCAGAATGCGAGTTAAGTCAAGCCCGTTTTTAAAAGAGAGGTAACTTATACTCAAGAGTCAGTAACCATAGTAGCTTACGCTGTGAACCTAACCTGGTCAGGAGAAGGTTTTCTTTGGTAAACCCAGAGTTTCTTTCGATCTCCTCCCCCTTTTTAAAGCGCAAGTGGTGTACCTCATTGATTCATCCATTTAATACAGTCATTCATGGCACACGTTTTGATCACACAGAGACCATCTCAGTGACTAAAATGTCATATGTGCTTTTATAGAGGCTGCATTAATTCATAGGGATGTACTTTGATTTCAGGAGAGCAATTTAGGACCCGAATTTTGTCATTTCCCCATGCATTTTTATTAAAACTGTACCATTTTTCTCTACAGTGAATTAGATATATCAAAACATATCTCATCCATCCTTACATCAATAACATCAGCCATCGTGGCCGTGTATTACATCAGAGCAGATTATTTCCTTCACATTTTCTCACAAATGGTAGTTTTCTATGGAGGATGAGAAATGACTTAATGAAGTGTATAAATAAAGTGCATGAATAAAGAAATGAATAGATAAAAGTAATAAACAACCAACTTAGACGTGCAGCCACTCCTATCCAAATCTCCGATCAGTCTGACTTTGATACGAGAATCTGTCACCCTATCAACTGTCCTAAACGCCATGACGTGTCGCACTTATCACTGGAGCACAGTTGGGGAGTGAGAACATAATAATGTTTTTGACTATTTCTGTTATTTGCATTCATTAATTTACTGATTAATTTATTTGATTATTGTTGCATCTATTTATTAATTTAACCTCAAGTCATTTACAGCACATTAGTATCATCACATCAGCTTTGCTGTAGCTCAGTGGTAAGAGCATGGCGTTAACAATGCCAAGGTCGTGACTCATGGGTTCGCTCCCAGGGGATTGCACATACTTAGAAACAAATGTATAGGATAATGCAAGTCGCTTTGGATAAAAGCATCTGCCAAATGCATAAATGTAGTAAATCCACTGTATGCAGAGTGGTGAGGAAAGTGTGCCTCGCTTTCTGCAGCCATGTTGCTTTTTTGGTGCCGTTGCCATAGTGAATCGTAATATCGGAGCTTCATCGATCATGGCTTTGCATCGTCGTTGTGCAAGCGCTTAACTTAAGGTAAGCCTACCCAGAGTTGATTGAACTAACTCAAATCAGCTGTTCTGAAACCAAAAACTCAAAGTTTCACATCTTAGGGTAAATCAACTCAGAGTTCACATTTTAACTCTGTGTTGGTTGAACCTCCTTATAGAAACGAACCCCTGGTCTCTATATTCTGGAACCTCGACTTGGCTCATGGTACCTCTTCCAATGTAATGTTACAGGATTTTAGTCTTTCCTTTTATTGTCTGACAGGGTGTTCGAGTTCCACCACTGTCACTGTCATCCTACTTCATCCTTGCTATTACTCATGACAATTCCTTCCATAAACATGCATGTTGACTGTCCAAACAAAGTGGGCATGCTTCTACCGACAAAAAATCTGCTGATACAATTCTTCTGAAAAATGTTTGTGTATGTGGCCGTGTGTTTGGGTTGAGCCACCATCATTCTTTCGCCTGCTGACAGCTGCTGCATTTTAAGATGCCCAAGCTATATTTTTGTCTTAGAAAGTAGAGTTTAGGAAAGTTTATAGTTCACAATCATTTATGTTAGAGATAAGCAGTTAAGTCTAGCGAGTGAATAATACTTTCCTCAGGGACGAGCAGACAACAACAATTCACGAGCAGTCATAGCAAGAATGATCCGATAAATGCAGACGTGTCACAGTCGACCAAATCTGAACAATGACCATTAAAACAACCCAGAACGAAATGACGTGACCTCAGACACTTCCTCTCTGCAGCTTGTGAGTTTTACCTTTAAAACTTGCAAATGAAGTGATGATAGAATAGCATTGAAAGTCTGTGTGAAATGTTGGTTCAATGTGTGAACGCTCAGTGGACGATATCTGTTGACCTGCTGTTATGTGTGTCCGTTGTTTACTTTTTTATTTAAGAGATTATTGCTAGTGAGCGTTCCACAAAGTTTCCAATGAAAAGCTTGTTTCAAACAGATACACAGTCTTTATAATCCAATCCATAGATAGTTTTATAGCCACCGTTTTGCTCTGTTCTGCTGCTGGTAGTGAAAAGATTCTTGTTTTCTGGGTCGGTGGCAACTGGGACACGTGCCTCTCAGACTCATGGAGGAAATTTAAGATGTGGTTCATCTTGAGTGTCAGATGGACTCTGAACTGGGTCAGTATGTCAGCTAATTGCCCAGGACAATCAGTATATTACATCAGTTCATTATGACAAACAACACATTCATTAAATTACATGTTACCAGATAAGAGAGAACATACTTTAAAAATTGTTTTAGAGTCATGTGCTGGAATGGTATGAATGAGTTATCATATAATTTACTCATATTGTTTTATATTTATGTAAACGCTTCATTTATGTGAAAATAGGTCTTGAATGAAAGTTTATTGTACATATCAGACAATAAATGGGCATAATCAGTCTAAGTATTGTTAGCTGTTCCAGTTTTGTCACAAAATGTTGACATAATTCCTCTGTTATGTGACTTGTGTTCAGTTTCTTTGCAATTCACTAAAATTCTCTGTCTGTCTGTCATTTCAATTCAAATTTGAAATAAATATGCTATGGGGCTCACAAAGTGCACAGAAGTCTTTTGAATATAATAAAACTTTGTTGTGTATGTACTATGTAGTAGTCTAGTTTGAGTTGAATACCAACAGTATTTTGCGCTGTAACTCTGATGAAGATAAATACATTTATGGTTGCACTGCCAGTAGGTTTACTATCCTCGGAAACGATTGTTGACTTAGTTCGCTGTAGTTTTATGAGTGAATTGAAAGAGCTTATTGAAACCGGCTTAGCTATCAGTTCACTGGGGGTTTTGTCGGACACATCACACACCCTTGACTGTAGTGCTGAATGGAATAAATGTGCACTATAAAGTGCTAAAAATAAAGTTGAAAGCTCCGCTTTACAAGGCGGCGATGTGTTCTTTTTTGTAAGCAGCACTTTCCAGACCCATTGAAGAACTTGGTAAACAATCATTTGATTAAATTAGTTTGAGTACCAGCTATTTGTACAGCTATTTTTGAAGTGTTCCTGTTTAATTTGGTTTGATTAAACTAAACTTCAGTATTGTCATGATGTGTTTTTTGAGCCATGAAACAACTATCGCAAACACATTATCTGCATTAGTAAGTATATTGATCAGGTTGGCCAGAAAGAATGCTACTGTTGAACGCTATGCTCTTTCAGAATCGATGTGGAGGCTAAACTTGAGATTTCTTCATCTATCGAGGCGCACCTGTTCTCCCACACCTCACACCCGAAAGAAGTGCTTGACTCGGCATACAGAATCCAACACTATGGCCTGGACAGCTGTTGCTTGTTTATTTATAATAAGTGATACCATAATCGCCTTCTAGAAGTGTGATGCAGCGTGATGCAAAAATTAGGGATGAACTGATTACGTGGATGTCCGGATTTCTTTTTTGGGCCATCTAAAAATGCTGAGCATATTGTCATGTGTTTTTAGGGCCCATTCTTGTATGACAATAACTATAAAGATAAGTAATGTTATGTTTATTCTTAGCTTGCGAACAGTTTCACATTCACACAACTTTTTAATGCCTTTTAAATTCAAATGGATTTTGATTGGCTGTCAAGCTTTTAAAGGGATCCCGATAACATTGTTTCTCTGTGTCTTTATAGGTGTGGTTTGTACTCTGCTGTTCTCCTAAATCTAGTACAATTTTTGTAAAAAAAAAAATCTTTAAAGTTATAGTTTACCTCAAAATGTAAATTCTGTCATGCTCACACTCTAGTCATTTCAAACCTGTATGACTTTCTTATGCTGAACACAAAAGAAGATATTTTAAAGAACATTGATAACCAAACAATGGTGGTACCCATTCCTTTCTATTGTATGGACACAAAACCAAAAGTCAATGGGTACCGCCCAGTGTTGGGTGTAACTAGTTACTAAGGATTTAGTTACTGTAATTTAATTACTTTCCCCTTGAAAAAGTAAAGTAAGGGATTACTCTTATTTTTTTTTTTTTTTTTTTTTAGTTACTTCTGATGTAATTGAACTAAATACAGTGTAATATAGTCAATAGTGGAAATGACATCAAAATTATAAGTCTAACTTTAAAGTGAATGTTTTAATGATCCTTCTATCCTTGAATCACTTAACTAATCAAGGTTGATATAGGATATAGAAAGTATTAGTAATTAGTAAATACTTTTTTGGAATTTGTACAGTAATCTAATTACACTATTGAATATGTAATTAGTAACTAGTAATTCATTACCTTTTCAGAGTAACTTACCCAACACTGGTACTGCCATTGTTTGGTTACCAACGTTCTTTAAAATATCATATTTTGTGTTCTGCAGAAGAAAGTAATACGGGTTTAAAATGCCAAGAGGGTGAGTAAATGAAATCACACTTGTGCAATCAGTAAAAAGTGATTTTATTTCAGGGCAGGCAAAAAGAATAGAAACATGTTGTCCGTCAACTAAAGATGCATCATTGTGACAGGCGCTGCCATATTAAAGTGATAGTTCATACAAAAATAAAAATTATTTCATCATTTATTCACCCTTATGTCATTTCAAACCTGGGTGACTTTCTTTCTTCCACAGAACACAAAAAAATGACAAGAGGGTGAGTAATTGATGGCAGAATTTTTATTTTTGGGTGAACCATCACTTTAATTCTAATACATTTCAGAACAACAAATTAATTTGTTGGTTTATGATAGACCACACATTTGTCTGTTTTATTTAGAATATCATTATAATTATGTGTATTTTGAAATGGGTGTGTATCTAAACTGACTACATTACCACTTTTAACAAGACAAAGTAGATTCAATTAATGTTTGAAATCTATGTATGTTGAAATCAACAGCATAGCAGGACATTTATCAGGTGAAAGGGTCTTCTGTAGATCGATGTACTGTCAGCAGTATCAGGTTGGGCTCTGTTACGTAATGAAGATGTTCTTGCAAAGTGTTGATGACTCTTGGGATTTGTACTTATCCAAGTTTCTATTTGCGTATGTCCATGCGGCAGGTCTTGCTTGTTAGCAGCAGTCGGCATCCAGATCAGTGGATCGTTCCAGGAGGTGGGATGGAGCCAGAAGAGGAGCCGGGAGGTGCTGCGGTGCGAGAGGTCTATGAGGAGGTGAGGTCTGTCCCAGTGAAGCCTCTGGCTGCTCATTGAGTTATTAAGGATTATTTAGCAGAGGTTCTAATGCGGGTTTGTCCTTTGAAGTGAAACAAAACGTTTGAGAGAGGTACATTATCACTATGAAATAAAAACATGACATTCATAAATATTACTTTTTTTACATTCCATCTGTTTCTTTTAACAACGATAATAGACAATCTGTCCATTACTAGGGTTTGTATATATACTGTATTATATACAGTACATTATATTTGTACAGTTTGAATAGGGTTGCATCATCAGTCCTAATGGTGGTCTTTTGATTAATTGGGGTCCCATAGGCACGATGGGCAGAGACTTGGCTGTTGTTAGGTTGAGGGACCTAAATGAAGCCTGGACTGTATGTTTACTAGCAGAGAGCTCATGTTTGGGTCTAGAATTATGGCCAGCAGCTGTCTCTCGTATCTTGTCACCAGAATTTTTTGCTTCGGATATCCACCATGCATACTGCATACTGGGCAATGTATACTATACTGTCTGCTATTTTAACAAGGTAGCATGAGAAATAGCACACAATATGCATCGATAAACATTTCAAAGTGTGATCAAATGATGGGGCTTCACTAAATGCATTGCATCTTATCTGTCTTAAATACGTCGAGCTAATGGTTTTGTGGTTCGTTTCAAGGAGGCGTCGTGTCATGACATTGAAAGGCCATTGTAGAAGTTGCCAACATGGTAAATTGTTGACAGCTGTGGAGCATCGCAGCAACATTTAGAAACCGTGTCCCGTTACCATTGTCCTCTTCCATCTGAAATCTCTACATCCATCATGGTGTTTGTAAGCAGCCCAATTTGACCAAATTTACCATGGACAGTGTTTTTATATATATTCATTCATTTAAAATTAAGTAGGAAAATGTTTTACAGCAGACTGAATTAACAGTTGCATTCACTTTAGGGCTAAATACTTTGGCTGTATAATAAAGGAAGCTTGTGACGATTCCTTCCATAACATGCCATCTGGTTTCAAATGAATCAAATTAAACATAGGTTTTATATTTCAAAGCTTAAGCTTAATTGCATTGCTTTGAATAAAAAACGTCCAGACAACTAAGCCATATTAGAACTGTTTGTTCCTTGTTCGTTTATCCTTTATGCTCAAGACTTCATTTTTACTTTGAGGAATTTGTTTGTTACATAATGGTTTAAAAGCATGTAACCCAAACCATTAGAGTGCTGTGAGACCCTGGAGAACACTATAAAGCTGTCTGTGAATTATGACATGTTGCTGGTTATGGCAGCACTCGTGGGACCTGAGCTGCTACCCCCAGGGGCTTTGCCAGGGGCGGGATGTCCCAAAGGCCTCATGAAGCTGGTCGTTTATTATAAGAGGATTCTTGTTAAAAGGAGCCCTTCAATATCTTTATTTTATTTGACGATGACCTAATAAATCTAATTCCTCTTTTAACTAGGGTCAATATTGTCTGCCAAAAACAACACAATGAATGATACGAATGATATTTGACATGAAATGTTGTTAACTTTTGTTTATTTGGATCCTCTTTCAGCATTGACAGGTGTGTTTATGGTCAGTTGATAGTATGGATATCATAAGTGCCATTACTTTTTTTATTTTTCAATTCTGTTGCCACACACTGTCTGATTGACAGGTGACTGCTTTCAAATACTTTCTTGTGGGTGTACAGTAAACGTTTGTTTGTGTGAATGGCCAAATGAATGAAACGCCTCGGGCTCGTTTTTTTGTTTGACGCGCGGCGTTAAAAAATGTCCGACCAATGAGATTGGCGCTTTTGTTCACGTGCCTGAAGTTACAGTAAAACACGACTTGGTGGCGCTCAAGCACAAAACGGTCTTGCCGAGCACACATTGGCTGAATCCGAAATGGCATAGGCCTACTCAATGAGTAGGTACTCAATTTCTACTTAACGAGGGCTAAATGGGTACGTACTGTTTTGCTTGAATGGGTGTAGTATGAATGCGATCGGCCGTCGTACACCATATTGACGTGATCATGTGACGTAATTCTTCTTCTGTTCCTTTTCAATGGCGGGTGACTGGCAACTTAAGTTTGAGGTGCATATCCGCCACCTACTGTACTGGAGTGTGGGCCATAGATTAGCCATGTGATGTAATGACAAACGCAACAACTTAAGTTATGAGAGACAGGTTGCATTAACAATGTAACATGGGTACAAGTAAACAACACATGAAACAAAGCTTTCAATTTTCTTCAAGTACAGCACATTCAGAGCTTTTTATTTCCATTTATTTTCATTTTTTACCTTGTGGGGCTATATGCTTTTGATAAAAGTAAACAATTAAAAGGAATATACCAGCTTTGTCATTTTGCGATGCGTTTTCTCAGTTAAATTTCGGCAATAACAGGCCCTTCCACACTTCCCATTGTGAAGAATGATTATGCCAATGGAATGTTCTTTTTGTAACAGAAACACGCTTGACTGTAAACTGCTGCAAATTATTATTTTGTCTGTATTCTGCCTATTGGTTGATGTCTCTCACATAGATACGTTGTTCTAATATGCGTTCTATTGTAGTATTAAGAACAACCTGAGTAAATATCTTCTGTGGTGTTTTTAAGTGCTAAGTATGTTTTACATTGCATTATCCATATGTTATCCGACCACGCTCTCGTTTAACTTTCACTTTCTCCTCATGTTCTTTTCTTTCCTTGTCCATAAAACTACACCATTTTTAGACGTCTCTTCATTTTTCGTTTGGATAAATAAGTAATTTAATTTGAGTAATTAATTGGTTTAGGTCTTATTTGTGTTTTATAATTATTTGTTTATGAAAGGTGATTAGAAAGGTGAATTGCGCCAAATGTCTGTTATGTGACCGTGTCAAAAAAGAAAACGAGGAGATGACTGAAATCCACTCAGGCAGTTTGGACTCTCCCACACTCCCTGAAATCACCCCCCGTTGTTTGTCAGATCCATTTATGAATGCCCTTGTCAACCCAAACTGCATGTGGTTGCAGGGTTGTACATTTCTCTCCGAATCAGGTGAACTGCGGCTTGTCTGGGTATATTGCAACGTCTGGATGAAGACGTGCTATTCCCTTGAGCGTTATGTAGTCTGGGAATCTCCTGTGTTATGGAAACATACGGCTCAGGTCTCTCGGGTCAGTGCAGCCGGGCCTAATGCGTTGGCCTGATGTGTCAGCACCAGCTGGCACGGTGCCTAAAATGGTCCCGATAAGCTACTGTTAACACTGTAAGAATCATCCCGCAGTTTATGTCATGATGCCAAAGACTTTTCCTTTTAAGTGTCATAAGCTACACAATAATGCGTCTTAACCCCTCTTTATAAATTTGGACCACGTGACCTGATGGATGACCATGTGACCTAATGCAGCACTGACTGTTCTAGTTCTCTTGAATAATAAAAATTGTGACGTGTATTTGCTATTATGTAAATGTAAAATGTGCTTCGTGGCACTCAGTGGTTCAGGCATGAGGTTTATGTGTTTGTTTGTTGCACAGTTTTTCATTAATGCATCTTGCAAAAACAACCGTAGATAAAAGTAGCTTGTGGGTAGGGAAAAAGGCAGATGTTGCGTTCTGTGAATCTCATGAATGTTTTCTCCGTGTCTATTTCTGCTTGAACAGGCTGGTGTGAGGGGCACCCTTGGCAGGCTGCTGGGAGTGTTTGAGGTAAGACTGCCAAACTGCCTTATATAAAGTTACTTCGGGCCCCTCCAACACGTGGGACCGATTAATGGCATACACTTGAGACATCAATAAACATGACGTTATTTCATAGATTCTCATAAACGTCTTATCCTCACACCTTCTCAGAGCACATTTGACAGTGTTTCGCACATTATGTTTGTGCAACCTCGTGATAAATTGATATTTGTCATTCTGTACAGCAGAACCAGGACAGCAAGCATCGAACGTATGTGTACGTGCTTACAGTTACAGAGACACTGGAAGACTGGGAGGACTCTGTTAATATTGGTGAGTTGCTGTTAAGTGTCAGATTTCTGTGTTGGTGTAAACAATGGCAGTCGGTCAGTTGGTAGAGCATTGTGTTAGCAATGCAAAGGTCATGGGTTCGATCCCAGGGAACACACATACTGAGAAAACATATAAATTGAATGCACTGTACTTTGGATAAAAGTGTCTACCAAATGCATAAATGCGCATTTAGATTGTAATGTTACATTTACACATTCTCATGATGCAGATGTATCTAGGACTGTAAAAATACATAAATATGACTATATATTTAAGACTATTTTACTTTATTAAATAGTTATTTTGTTAGCTATATGCCCTAAAACAAACATTTTATATTTACTTGCGAATGTTGTTCCAAACTATTCCCCATTCAGAACTGATCTCATGGAAGTATTTTACAATTTCATGTGAATTCAAACAATGTGAGACAGATATATATATAATTATAAGGAAAATGAGACTTAAAGGTTCAGTGCATGAAATTTAGCGGCATCTAGTGGTGAGGTTGCAAATTGCAATTAACAGCTCACTCCAGCACTCCCTTTCGAAGCACTACTGTGGCTGACAAAGAACAAAGATGTAATCACGTTTTCGCTTCTTTGCCGAAGGAGATAACGTATTTACAAAACGCGGTCTGTATAGATACTGTAGAAACATGCCGAATTCCATGCAAGGGGACCAGTAAAAAAAGTGTGCAGTGAATGAACACTTTATGAGAGGACTTTATTTGTGTAAAGAATACACAAATAAAGTACACAAATTATCCCCATCCTAACAAATTCATTTTCTTTTCGTAAGACACAACTGCTGACCTGTAAGCAGGGCAAATACAGGGATTTATGTAACTATTTTTACAAAGCTATTACAGATGTTAAGCAGGCGTGTGGATCAGCCGCAGAAATATTCTACTTACTGGATTTTTGTTGATGGGAAGGAGCCATGAAAATATAATTTGCCCACAGACAGCGCAATTCAAAACTTGCCCTATTTGTAGATGGTGTGGAAAGAAAAAACCTAGTAACCCTTCACTCCCGGCAGACGTATAAATAGACGTAAGTTTGTTCACAGGGAGGCGTGTCTGTTAGCAGGGGCACAGTTGTTTTCCAGTTAGCGTCACTACACTCCCCTACACGCTCTCTCTCTCCCTCTCTCTCTCTCTCGAAGTTGACCTTTCGTACAGTACTTAAATAAATGCTATGCATTTTTGAAGCCGAGTTGCAAGTGTATTTATTATCAGTGTTACAGAGGTAAATGAAACGTCTACAAAATGAATATTACATTTGAATTAAGTGAAAGAATATGTATACAATACACGATATGACGTAGATTATGTAATTTATGCATTTAAATATTTACGAAGCACTTTAGTGTGCCATTAGTTTTTGGTTTAATATTTGAACTTATTATTGAACTAAAAGATGGTGATTAAAAAAAGCATGGCACTAGCAACGCCAAGATCATGGGTTCGATCCCAGGGGATTGCACATACTCAGAAACATACTATATGTATAGTTTAATGCAATGTAAGTCCCTTTCAAAGCGTCTGCCAAATACATAAATGTATATGTAAATGTAAATAAAAAGGAGGTAGGTTTAATTCCAGACAAGCCTGTCCCCTACTGAGTGATAGTAAAAAAGCTCATTATAATATTAATTTGACCTCCTTAATTTGGATGATCAACATTTGCAGAGTACAAGGTAAAGCATTTAAATAAAATGAAAATTAATTTGTACCCTGTTTATTTTCATTCCAATATGGTCTCATCAAATTTTAAACTTGAAGTTAATGCAGCTGTTATTATACCATAACATTTGATTTGCACAGGTCGGAAGAGAAAATGGTTCAAGATTGATGAGGCAATCCGTGTGCTACAGTGCCATAAACCTGTCCACGCAGAGTACCTCCGCAAACTCACTCCTCGCTGCGGCCCCACGAACGGCAACTCTCAGGAGCCAACGAACACAGACGACAACGCCCCCCTCCACCAAACAACCTCACAAGACAGTGGACTGACCCTTTTACACAGATAGAACTGCCAACAGAGGGCACCAACGCAGAACGTACTTTATAAGGGAAACTATCCTCGGACTGGAAGAGACTGTTTTTGCATGTAAAATTTCATTGTTTACTCTTCAAAACTTTTTTAAGTGTAGAAACCAAAGGATAGTTGAGACGTCTGATACTTTCAGGTCATTGAGAGTCATTTCCCTCATTTTTCATTTCTAAAACAACTATTTCAAGCCAAATTATGTGTAGTAACAGTATATAAAAGAGCATGATGTCAAGTATTAAGTGCAGAGTAAAAGATATGCTGTGGTGAACGTTTTGAAAATGTTATTTGAAGGTTATTCTAGATGAGAGTCAGACAGTGATGGATTTGAAGGTTTGAATCTGTATGTTGTTCAGAAACGACAATCGTGATGGACGTTCAGAATGCTGTCTGTTTATATCGAATAGTTAACTAGGCCTATCTATAGGTATTTGGTTAATGAAAATTCTCACAACACAATACAGAACCAAATAGCAAAATAGTATAATTTCTTCAAGATGTGTCAAACTGATAATTTATGTAGTTTGTAAATAGTTTGAATTTGGGCTGATTTTGATGATATTAGATGCCTTCATCACAGATATCGACCTGTAATATAGGTTAACATGCTGTGATGTTTGAAGGTATTTTCACAGTCTGGTCTTAAATGTGACTTTCCACATTAAAGAGTGAAATCTGGCTACCCGTCTTTCTCTTTGCACATGGATGAAAAAAGTTTGTTCCTCTGTTAGGCAGAAGAACTCCATGTTTTCTTGAGCTAGGGTGGCATTTCGTAAAATGTGAGCAAATTAAAAGAACTGCAATGGTGTCATTGGTTCATGGAAGACTTTGGAATGTCATTTTGTTTATATTGTCCCAAAATATATTCTGAATATTTCAGAAATACAAAATGGTAACACTATTCATGTCAAACAAACCAATATAACCAAGTAGACTTGCCTTGTTTTGTTTTCATTTTTTCACAGTGTTTTATAAAAAAAAGCAACAGAAATGCAATAAACGTGTTGTTATACTAACAATGAGAAGGAATTTCACAACTGTATGTATTTTGACGGTGAACAATATGTGGAATTCACTGAATTGCAATGAGATATGTGGCCAAACTGTTTTAATGAGACTGTGTATGGTAAATAATAAGCATACTTTTCTTTCCTCAGAGGAAAGATCGCATGTCAGTTAATATATGTAAATATGTTTTAATATTCTAAATTTCAGCTTCTGGCTATAGTTTATTTACAGTAGTATGAATCTCACAATTTGTTTAATTTAAACGATTGCACTGCTAAAAACACAAGCACCTCAACCCTTATTTATCAATAACTTATTTATCAATAAGGATCAATGAATAAAAGGTAATGTGTAAAAGATTTGTGTGTTAAAATGTTCCTAATGTGATTTGACAGAACTAACATAAATGTTTGTTTCTGTCAACTTTGATTGATTGTCTTTGAGAAAATCAGCAAAGCCCGAACAAACTGAAAACAATAAATAACTGTTCTAACAATGTTGGAATGATTTCTTTATGCGCTGCTGATTGTGTTAAGAGGTGGAGATCCACGTGTCTCTAAGTCAACATCATGTTTTGTTAACTTGTTCCTGTAACAACATTCCTTTTGGGGGGGGGTTATAATATTAGAGTTAGGCTTCGGAGTGTTTGGGAGGTTTGTGTGCACTTTCACCAAATAATTGTTTCCCTAGCTTGTAATACTTAAGTATTTTTGAGGATAAAAATGATTATGAGAAAACATGATAATAATAATAAAGATAATCCTCTGTGGTTGAAAAAAACACAGAATGTAATTTTAGCTGTTTTTAAAATACTCAAATGTTTTTAAATATTAAACCAAAGCTTCTGTAAGAAAACGAATATCCTTCTGTAGAATTGGGTTTATTGCGCCAGTCGCGTCCTCCATACCAGTTGGTGGCAGTAATACACCGTCTTCATAAAAAAAGTAACATTCATTTATAAAAAAAAGTGTAATAGCTTTAAGAATTATCTATAATAACTCATCACGATGGACTTTGGATATTACTTAAAATACCTTATCACATACTAGCCGTTTCCAAGCATGCTCCCACCCCTTCACCAACCAAGTGCCGCTGCTCTGTGGTAGATGCGCTGCCCATTTTCCGACAAAGTCACGCCTTTGATCTAAACTCCCTTTCTACTATTGGTAGACACTCCTTACAGACAGCCTGCAATTGGACAGTTTGCCTACATTTGGTCCAACCACACTAAAGAATAGTTAGGTGAAGGGCGGGACAAGCCTGAAGACGGGTAGCTTTATTGGTAGTGTGTGTGTGCGCGTTGTGTGTGTGTTTCTGCAGGTGTCAACAACAAAATATTAGACTCACACGCTCATCAGGACAGAACCTGTAAGAGCTGCTTTCTCACAGTTTTAGACAGAAAAGGGGATTGCAGTATGTTTAGACGAATTTTACAGATGGTGAGTGAAACACTGTTGAAAAAGACATATATTCTCATTCAGTTGAATGTGATTGTAGCTTGACAGGCCTGACGCGAAGTGATGGCCTTGTGCAGGTGTGAAGATTCCTCAAAACGTATATTAGTTGGTCGTTTTTAAGGACAGTTACAAATTACGAGTGCCGATAACGTCTTTTTATTTTTCAGGAGTAGTAATCAGCGTTTACATGCATGTTGGCATGTATTTTGAGCTGTTAGCCGCTAGCGGGACATAGCTTAGCGAAATAACTAGTTTTATAGATGACTGCAAGCAATGGCAAACTGTAATGAACGTAAGTTAGTTTATTTTGCCTCTTGTTAAAGAGGTGTTCATTTGAAAAAGCTGATGTGATTGTATTGGACACCCTGTAGGCTTGCTGTGGTCTGGTATAGCACGTGACTCAGACGATTGTTTCCATCCAATGTCTAAGCTATCGGAAACGGGAGAGTTTGTCTGAAGTTTTCTGCTGCTGGTCATACAGTTTTTGCTTTTACATAGCAAATGGCATTCGTTGTCTGAGCTTGTCATTTCTCACGATCTTCTGCTAAATGTTACTTTAAGATATGAGCACCGTGATGTTATTAGGTCTTAGATCAGATTGTTGATATAGGTGTGGTGGAGAAGTGTGCTTTTGTAGTCGGCATGCAGAATCATGAAAGAATGGAAACATTCATTAAATTAGAAATGTTTACTTTTGTGTTGAGAACATATCCACTTGAGTCACGTTTAGTGTATTTGATTATCTCTTCTGAAAAATAACAGTACAGTTTCAAATGGTTTTCATTAAAAATACGAACCGTCACATTTAGTCAAAACCATTACAGAAAACTTTTATGTACAGTAGTGTGTGAGGGCTTATTCCAATAGGATTTGACCAGTATATTGTTGGTTCCCATCTCTCACATAACATCTCACCAGTAGAACCCAACACATCACCAGCAGAGACCATTATACAGTTTCCATTTTTTTTAATGCACTTCTGGTTCCCATTATAACCATTAAATCCAATAGAATTTCTGTGATGGTTTTTATTGTTGTTTTTTATGAGCCCGAGATCTGCCACCAAAACTAAAAGTTTATTTTCAGTCATTGTAATACCATGATAATATGGTTTTAGTTTTTGGACATTCACAATAGCAGTATTTTTATGGAATGCTGGTGAATTAGGATGTACTGTTTTCAACTATGCCTTAAACTGGGAACTGGGAACTACTGTCTTTCAGTTCTTCCATCAGATAACTTTGCACTGAAACAACAGTAAGATTTCTAGAAGATAAAGTACAGTACAATGATTTTATCCTTGGATCTATATGGTAGTTTAGAGTCTGTGATGCACAGATGTGGTAATAGTATGATAGGAACTTTATGCTCAAAATCAGCCATATCTAAATAAAAATAAAAATGTGAAGCAATGAATGCACAAAGTGACTGCTCAAAAACATATGTTACAAAAAGAACTAAAATAGGATTGCCTACCTAACACATCCACATATGGACATTTAACTAGGAAAAGATACTTTTAACCAGTCCAGATGTTGTTATTTGGTATCAATGTTATTCTCTTTCTACAGTAGAGCGGAAGCAAAGTGCAAGCTTGTTTTGGGGCTTATGGCTTTAAATGGATGATATCTTGTGGTCTGACACGCTGGTGTCTGCATTGTAGGCATAGTCTTTATGAAATGTCAAGGGTGTATCAATGTTACAAAGCAAAGGATTGTTTGGCATCAATCCGCTTTTTGTTGCCAGCATCAGCGTTTGCTCAGGAAAATGTTAATCGGCCTAGCTGCTGAGTATATACGCACTGTTTCAGCATCATGCGTGTCCTCGGATAAATGAGCCATGCCAAGAAGCAAACAACGCCATTCTTTGCCTTCACAGCTTGTGAATGAAATGCAGCAAGGAGGCCAAAGCAGCACTCGGACTGCCCACCAGACACCTGACCGGCTGTGCGAGAACTGAATAGTGTGATCGAATGAGTTTCATCACAGCTGACATGTTACACAACGCTTTTCTGACTCTTATTTCTCTTTCTGTTTGTGGAAACAGACTCCTGGGAAAGGAGGTTCCCAGAGCTCGGAGTCTGAGCAGCCGTCTGCCGATATGAATAACGAGTCTTCTGAGGTAACCTGAATTTAATTAAATGTTTAATCCCACTATGTTACTCCCTAAACCAAATTCTGCCTTAAATTAATGTTTTTATTTCCTAGAATTATATCAGTTTTCTAGAGAAAATAGAGCTTTTACACAAAGGAATTATTGTGCATTGTCCTTTCGATCTCATTGCGGTTTTAATTTGTTTGTCCACAGGGCTTCATTTGTCCTCAGTGTATGAAGTCACACAACTCCGCCGAAGAGCTCTTTAAACATTATGAGGTGTTTCATGAGCCCGGTGAATTCACTTCTGGCAGGTGGGGCTTCGGTATTAATCTGGGCTGTATATAATCATAATAATAACATGTCTTTTGGTTGACGTTGACAAGTCTCCAACCATGATCCATTCAGTTCTCAGTGAAACAACCTGGCCCCACCTCTGTGTTGTTGTATCTTACAATTTTTGTAGATTTTTAAAATGGTAATTTACCCTTGTAAAATGCTTTGAGTCTTCAAAAAACACCAGTATTAATACAGGCTGTGTGTCTTCTTCAGGGAGGATCCAACCCTTCTTCGACAGGAAGTCCAAGATTTACAAGCTTCATTGAAGGTATTATACCTTTGACTCCCACACTTTTTATCAACAATAGTATGCATGAAATGTGCGGTGGTTCTCATAACACGATTACTCAATGCTGTTATTTCCACAGGATTTGACTGCATCAAAATTTCATTACACTTTTCTTTGTGTTTTTAGGAAGAACGCTGGTTTTCTGGGGAATTAAAAAAAGAATTAGACAAAGTGCAAGGACAACTAGCGAGTAATAAAGTAAATTCTTTAAAATGTTCAAGAGTTGTCTACGTTTTTAATAAGTGGTGGTTTATTAATGCTGCTGTAGGAAGGTTTGCCTCATTCATGCGTTTTGCTTTTAGGGCTCACAGAGTGATGGTACCAGCATAGGAGATTCAGGTTGGTTGAGAGTAGTTCTAATTGCTTCTTTGAGTTAATATTTCCTTAAAATTTGAACATAAACATAACGGTGCGAGATGTGAGGTTTCAGGTTTTTTTTGCTTTTCAGAGCTTGAAATGAGGCTCAATGAGGCAGAAACTGAGAAGTTCAACATCAAACAGATGAAAGATATGTTTGAACAGAAAGCCGCCCAGCTCGCCACTGAGATAGTTGGTAAGATTTGCAGGAAAGTTCTTGCCTTTTTCATGAATATAGATTATAATTATATTTATTACAGTTATATATAAAACAGAGTATTTTAGAAAAGAAACCGAAACCCACACCCCATCTATTGGTAGAGCCAGTGTTGCTGTATTCGACTGGGTGTGATAAGCAAACAGAGCGGTATTATTGCCATAATGTTTGCACTTTACAGGAAATCATCCTTTAGAGTTTCAAAGCAACGTAAACAAACGTTACTGCGCATGCGTGCTTTTGTGGCCCGAACTTAACTTCCGGTACACATCTGCAAAGAATAGAGTCCCTATAGATGATTTCTGATAACAAGCTAAAGAAATAAGTCAATTACATTAGCTAGCAAGTTAAAAGTATGTCTAGCCAGTATTATTTTGGGTTACCAGTAGAAGAACCCTTACTTGGCTAAACCTAAATGCGACAAAGTTATACAACCCTTTCAACAAATTGCTTATTTATTCAAATTAATACATTAAAACTCAACAAATTGTTTATTTAAGACAGTTATTATACAATAAAATATAAATAAAATATAAATAGTTATATTATTCGCCACTAGCCAGACGGATCAACGAACACTCGGACAATTTGGGCCAGGCGCGTGCATCCGATGAAAAACCATTTATAAATGTGGTACTTAAAGTAGAAAAGAGAGAATACATTAAATCAATTTGAAATAAGCGTGCACTTGATTTCCCAGACATCAAATCACGTTACGACGAGGAAAAAAGCATGAGAGAAGCATTGGAGCAGAGGTTGACCAATCTCAACCAAGACCTGCAGAGAGAAAGACAGGAGAAGGAGAAATTGTCAGCAGAGCTGGTAACCTCACACTCATTGTTTTGTGATAATTAATGAGTTCATATTCTCTCAGCTGCTCATGCCAGTGTATCATCAACCTCATTCATCATCTGTCTCCCTCCGTCTAATCCTGTCTTTCTTTGGCTCTCCTCCAGCTCCAGAGGCCTGGGGTGGAGGATGTGGAAGTGTTGAAGAAAGAGCTGGTACAGGTGCAGACGCTCATGGACAACATGACGCGAGAGAGGGAGGAGGAGTCGGAGTGCCTCAAGAGCCAATACGAGCAGCTGCAGGCCAACTTTACTACCTCAGAGGTGAGGCACTGCCCCTAAAGTGGCTCAATCCTGTCGTGTCTACACTGTACGGCTCACGTAATGATAGGGGTTACAGTACCATGGCGATTTGCTTTATTGACATTCGGTCACTAAGATGTATATTCTGAAAATGTGAGTATTGATAGGACCCCGCACGTACAGCGATTCATGCCAGAATCAATAGCTCGTGAAGGCAGATAAAGGGAGGCATGGATCTGATTTTTGCCCCAATGATGTCACTTTGCCCACTAAAGCATGTTGGGAAGTTCTAACTGGCAAGATGTTTAAAAATACTATAGCTTAAAAATGAAATAAGGTGTTGGATGTTAACATCCGTAAGAGCGAGTTTTAAAGCCTTTGAGAGTCACACGGACTGTCCTTTCTAACAGATTCCTGAGATTAAATATTAACCCTCCAGCCTCCCACCTGCCTCTGAGTATTTCCTGTAAACACGCCTGTTTTCGCCTGCACTCCTGACCTAAAAGTGTTTGTCTTTATATGAAGGTCTTACCAAAGCAGAGCAGCTTTGGTTCGTAGAACATTACAAACAGGTCAATCGAGTGTGTTATGACCTTTTTTACATATTCTAGTTTGGTGACTTTCGTTGCTCGACATGATTCAAAGACTGCCATCTAGTGACTGTATACAGTATACCAAAAATACCTGGCAACACATTTTGGTGGGTTATTGCTTTAATATAACAGCAGCCACAGCAAAACAATAAAATAAGTTATTAATCATTTAAGTATTAGAGTAAGATTAAAGAAACCGTTCACTCAAAACGGTTTTGAAATTATCGTTTACTCACCCTCAAGTTGTTTCAAATCTGTATAAATGTCTTTGTTCTGATGAACACAGAAACCAAACAGTTATGGGACCCCATTGACTACCACAGTAGGAACATTTGCTTTATACATTTCTTTGTTCTGTTAAACACAAAAGAAGATATTTTGAAGAATGTAGGAAAACAAACACTTCTGGGGCACTTTTGACCACTATTGTTATTGTTCCTACTATGGTAGTCAGTGGTGGCCAAGAACTGTTTGGTTATAAGCATTCTTCCAAATATCTTTCTCTGTGTTCATCAGAACAATGAAATTTATACAGATTTGGGACAACTTGATGTTGAGTAAACGATTATGACAGAATTTAAATTTTTCTGTGAACTGTCCCTTTAAGTATTTTTCAGCATACAGTTATAATTTAGGACCCCATCAAAGTTATTTGCCCATGTATTGACCGCCTTGTTCATAGGCACTCTGTAATTTTTTTCAACCTGTAGGACCCAACCTATTAGCATTTATGTCTTTGTACTGTTTGTCCTTTTTCACTTCACTGGTCTATGTGCTTGTATGTGTCTCTCCCTCTTCCTGTCTGGTCTCTCACCCTTCATGCCTGCTTTACTTTCTCTTCGTAACTGGAGGGAAAACTTAACAATCCTCAATGCCTCAATGTCAATATTTTTTTTATGTCGCAATCTTAATGCCTTCTTTCTTTTCTTTCATTTTTCAAATTATTTTCACCATTTGTAGCTGTTGTGAAATTGAAATGAATTTGAGATGGATTTGTCCCCCCTTACTGTCGTTTTCTTTGCTTTTCATGTTTCTGTGTTTTTAAAGACATTAGGTTTATATGAGTTTGTCGACTCTTGTTGTTTTTGCTGTTTTATTCAGTTTTTGAGTGTTTAGACAGTGGATGCCATATTTGTCCTAGGTCATGTTTAATTCTTGGAGTCTATTAAAAGTTTGTGGAAGGATTAATTTAATATTAATAATTTAATATTTTGGCTGCTAGATGATTGATGTCTAAACAGAACGACTCCTTGCCTCTTCCTCACTGCCTCAATTTAATTTGCTTAAAATGGAATATGGTGAAATCTCTCACCAGGTGTATCACCTTGTCTGCTTGGCCTGCCTCACGCTTGTTTGTTTGGTTGCAGAAAACGATAGCTCAGCTAAAGGCAGAACTTGAAAAGGGACCTCAAGAGGCAGCAGTCTACACCCAGCAGATCCACCTATTACAGAGCAACCTGAACAACCTCCAGCAACAGACCCAGGTAACGCGTTCAGAGTGATGTTCACCAGCGCATGCAGATATATCGTGCTTTCAGTAACAAGGCACGTGCCTTGTATGCTGCTGTATATTTTAATGGCCAACTTTATGGCTTCGCTGAACGCACGCCAGCGCCTGCTATGTTAAGACCTGCCTGTCTCTGAACCCACCAAGTATTTCAAATAACTTCTAAATTTAAGCACTCTGTAGCGGCGTTTACAAGCTTTACCAGCTGCCCTTTCAGGAAAGGCCCAACACATGTTACGAGAAGGCTCTCTGCCGCGGCCCCCTCCTACCCGGTCCAAAGCGCCCGCGTCGACCTGTCACCACACCATGCGTTTTGATTGGCCATTAAAAAGTGTTGACACACTCATCACAGATGCTGTGTAATTAAAGCAGCAGGAGGCTGGTCTCGTGCCAGCTGCGATATTTACGGTGACAGACTGCCGCAGGTAATGACCCATAACTCTCTGGTCCGTTGTTGGAGTTGTCAGGATGGGATTAGGAGATCAGAGCCCAGAGGTGCATTGACTTCTGAAAAATGTGGACCACAGCAGATGATAAGTGAAATATGGACGATTAAGAGTCGTTAATAGAACTATTCCTGTCAGCCGTCCTGGGGGATAAATATAAGAGTTTCAAAGAAGATATATGTGACCCTAGATCACAAAACCAGTCTTAAGTAGCACAGGAACATTTTTAGTAAAAGACAAAAATACATTGTGTGGGTCAAAATTATCGATTTTTCTTTTATGCCAAAAATCATTAGGATATTAAGTAAAGATCATGTTCCATAAAGATATTTTGTAAATTTCCTACCTTAAATATATAAAAACTTTATTTTTGTGAGTGGATGGTCTGCCACAGTGCCCCTGATTAACAACTTCAAAGGCAATTTTCTCAATATTTTGATTTTTTTGCGCTCTCAGATTCCAGAGTTTTAAACAGTTGTATCTCTGCCAGATATTGTCCTATTCTAACAACTCATACATCTATAGAAAGTTTATGATTAAGATTATGTAAAAATCTCAATTTCGAAAAATTGACCCATAAAACTGGTTTTGTTGTCCAGGGTCACATATGGTCAAGAGGAGGTATGAGGAAGAGATGTGGACAATAATAATTACGGGGATCACAGTACATTGCGCAACTTAAAAATGAAAAAATGTCCCATCCGCATGATCTGCAACAGTGTAGAAAGATAACTGTAGCAATAACTGTTGAAAAACAGTGACTAAAATAGATGCGGTGACGTTGGGAACCGACTTGGTTCTCTAAGCTATTGTATTTCCAGCTATAGGCTTAGGTTTACACATACACAGTGAATGTCAAACACAATTTCAAAGAAATCCTCATTCATGCCATCAACCACCTGTTGTTTCAAACCAGCATACATTTTTTTCCACGAAACACAAAACGTTGCATTTGTGTTTATTTAAATATGGCATCTTAAAGGGAGAGTTCACCCAAAAATAAAAATTCTGCTGCATGTTGTTCTAAATATGTATATCATCTCTGAAACCGTGTATGTCCAAATTCACAGTTTTTCAGGAAATGGAAAAACCCTGTACTTTTAAAATGATTGACAAGCCTTTTTTTAATACTTTTTATTGGTTAGATATTTGCAAAACCCTGTGACAAACATAAAGGTTGACAAATAATAATGATTTATGGCAATAAATAAAAATCACAAACTATGGAGATACAAGGTTCGGAAGGACAACCGCAATATGACTCTTTGTTCTGTGAAACAATTAATATATAAATGAATATATTTTGTGTCTGTGAGTGTCAATATTGTTTAGTTTCCAGCGTTCTTCAAAATATCTTCTTTTGTGATAAGCAGAAGAAGGAAAGTCATACAGGTTTGGAATGACAGGAGGGTGAATACAATTCAAATTTTTCCCTTTAAGATGCCTCACACCAGGTTTGACTTCCAATGGCACATATGATGACAACACTAACAAATCTTAATGCAATAATTAAATCAAGAATAGTTTTATTTAAGGTACTTTGACAAATGGAAAATGTAAGGCAATGAAAGAAGACACTGTCAATGCATTAACAAATGAGTCTGGAGAGTGACTGCAGTGCACAAAGAGGATGAAAGAAAGGGGCTTTGTAATGGGAACACAGCTGTGCCCTGGACATTATGTTTAGAAGCAAAGCTCACTGTGTGATGTAGGTGCCCTCTTCATGTCACCACTGTGTGCTAGGCTCTGTGTCCTTATCACCCCGCCCTCTTTATAGCTGTCGCAGGGCAAAAGTCACAACACACTCTCTGGCATTCAAGGGCCTAACCCTACCCTCATAAAACAGTGCTCTCTTAAATGGTACTACATACTTTTACACAAAGAAGTTCAGAGGTCCCCGAGCTATCCCAAAATTCTCAGACAATTTCTCAGCATGCTATTTGGAGACTAAGCAGAGGTTATAATGCCGTTATGGGATGTTCTGTACAGTATGCAATAGGCTTGTCTGTAATACAAAAACATTTTGTAGGTCATCATAATACAACAATTAATGTCATTTAATTGAAGAAACTAAGCATCTATAAACTTAATAATCATTCTGCCACTCCTCAGCTTTTGTCAGAGAAGTTATCTCGGAAGGAGAAGGAGAGTCAGGAGCTTGAGGAGCATCTAGGTCAGGAGCAGACCTCTAAGAAGAGTCTTCAGGCCAGCCTTCACCAGAAGGATCTGGAGCTCCAGGAGAGTCAAGCCCGGGTGTCAGCTGGAGAGGCGACACTGAGCCGGGTTCAAGCCGAAGTGAATGAACGTGGGGAGGAGGCTGCTCGACTCAGGAGGGAACTCTGTGAGCTTGTGAAGAACCACCAGGAACTAAAGGCAGAGAAGAAACAACTCCAGCAGCAGAGGGAGGATAAGGAGAACCAGGGCTTACAGCAGCAAAGTGAGATCAGCCAGGTCAGATACTGTAGAATTTGTTTACACATCTACAGTATGTAATATCTATCCCTCTATTCATTAATTTACTTGTATACCCAACCACCAAACATAAAGAGATAATTCACCCCAAAATGAAAATTGTGTCAACATTTACTCACCCATTAGCCCATTAGTCATGTATACTTTCCATTCATCTCTATACCCAGGCAGCTACCCATTCGTCCATCCCTCCATCTATATACCCACTTTACATCCCGCCTAATAACATCCATTAATTTCTTTATCAATCGATCTGTGTCATCACACGTACGCAACATCCATCTTCCCACCCATCCATCCACATAGAGCATCTTTGAGGACCGTATCATTTAAAAGATATTTTATATGACACAACATTGATGTTGTTAGAGCCCCATGTTTGTGTCCTTCAGCTGCATGCCAAGCTGCTGGAGGCGGAACGTCAGCTGGGGGAGCTGCAGGGCCGGCTGAAAGAACAGAGGCAGCTGTCAGGAGAGAAACTCAAAGATCGAGAACAGCAGGTGGCAGACCTGCAGCTCAAATTGTCCCGTGTGGAGGAACAGGTAGGAAAGGCTTTATGTGAACTTAAAAATAGCACTGTAAGAATTTTACGACACTGCACGGGCAAACCAACGTACAACTTGGACCAGATGGACGCATTTGTGGAGACTACAAATAGTTATTAGTTTAATCAGCAGCATGTTTATTTGTATAGTGTATTGTTACCCTGATGGAATAATTATTACTGCGGTGAGCTTAAGTGTCTTGTTTTCACACTTAGCTGATGTTTTATTTGTGTGTGTAGTTGAAGGAGAGCTTTGCCAAGTCTACTGACCTACAGCATCAGCTGGACAAATCCAAACAACAGCACCAAGAACTTCAAACACTTCAACAGGGCACTAATGGAAAACTTAGAGAAGCACAGGTAGATATCACTGTTACATCTCGCTTCGGGATCAGAGAAACAAAATTCAAATCAGGTCAAAACTAACCTCATTTGACCCTCCTGTACAGAACGATCTGGAGCAGGTGTTGCGTCAGATCGGGGACAAGGACCAGAAGATACAAAATCTTGAGGCTCTGCTGCAGAAGAGCAAGGACAGCGTGAGCCAACTAGAAGCTGAGAGAGAGGATCTATGTGCCAAGATCCAGGCTGGAGAGGGAGAGGCAGCTGTGCTTAACCAACTCCAAGAAAAAAATCACTCTCTACAGGAACAGGTAAGGAGAACAACACACCTACGCCATCAGGATGTGCTACCATCTGTCGGAGATCTCGTTAAGTTAAGTGTCATTTCAGATGACGCAGTTGACCGACAAGCTCAAGAACCAATCGGAGAGCCACAAACAAGCTCAGGAGAACCTTCATGAGCAGGTGCAAGAGCAAAAGACCCACCTGCGTTCAGCACAAGACCGCTGCCAGAGTCTAGAGACCACCATCTCTGAACTTAACACTCAACTCACAGAGAGCAAAGAGAAGATCGCCCAGCTGGACACACAGGTAGAGCAAACATGTCACGTGCCAGTTGGTTTTGTGATTGTTACTTATGTTGGTTAATTTGATCTTGGTGTTGGATGTAAATGATGTTTGTCTCCTAGCTGAAAGCCAAGACCGAGATGCTGCTGTCTGCAGAAGCAGCAAAGAATGCTCAGCGTGCTGACTTGGAGAACCACCTGGAAACGTCCCAGAATGCATTGCAGGACAAGCAACAGGTATGTGTTGCCTGTAGAGGCAACGCACTAGAATGTGTTTTTGTTATTGATCTGTTGCAGGTAAACGCATCTGTGTTTTGATTGCGTGTTTATGCAGGAGTTGAGTAAAGTTCAGGCTCAGCTGGAGGAGCAGGGCTGCAGGCTGCAGGATAAACAGGAGCAGTGTTCTCAGCTGGAGAGCAGTCTGAAGGACAGCAGAGACAAACTACTGACTGCTGAGCAGAGGATAGAGACACTGGAGACCCAAGCCAAGGTCAGGATGAACTCTCTCCTCTCAATCACTGCTGTAGCTGTCTGCTTGCTTGTTATGGCTGCACACGTCTGCATTTTGAGAAGGTTTGATCCTGTGGAGAGGATTTGGTGCTTGTTGATGTGAATTTGAAGTAAATGTGTATGTGTATGTGGCTGTTACAGAAAGCAGAGGCTGAGTTAATGGAACTTCGCTCTGGGAAGGAACAGTCTCAGAAAGAGAAGCAGAAGCTGAAGAATCAGCTCAGTGAGCTGGAGTTGAAGACGAAGGAGTTCAACCGTCTGTTAGAGGCGGAGAAGCAGGGGTTGGTACTTTATATGGGAAAATGCTGAATTTGATTGCGTGATGCACAACATTTATTAAAGTTGCAATTTGTAACTTTGTTAAAGAGGTCGCGAATACATGTTTTTCTGTGTCTTTGGTGTGTTATAAGTTGCCCATGCATGTATTAGACATGTAAAATTGCAAAAAATTTAAGTGTCGGAACAAAAGATGCTATCTATCTAAAAGCGAATGCTCACCCAGACCTGCCTGAAACGTCTTGTGTAACCACACCCCCACAAATCTACGTCAGTTTGTGGTATGAGTTGACTAAGACCGCCCAAATGTATACGCAAGTAAGGTGGGCGTACCTGTCAGTACAATTGCTTTGGAACCTGATGTTCCAAATATGGTAAGATGCGTTACATTTCCGTCACACGCTTGCAGTATTCGACCAATCACTACGCACTGGTTAACTGGCCAATCATAGCACACCTTGTTTTTCAGAGTGATGAGCTTTGTAAAAAAATCTGCAGGTTTCAGAGAGGCGTGGCAAAGTGGAGATACAAACATGCACGGTATGTGGAAAATACTGCGTTTTTGAACCTTAAATCGTGTATACACATTGCATTGCATCTAAAACAAATGATAATATTCGTTTTAGCCGTGTCATATGACCCCTTTAAAAATAAACAAAAAACTGTTATTGAGCAAATACATAATAAATTCTGTGTTTTCGGTTTTAACCCTTTAATTCTTACCCCAGTTTGCAATGGTAAGATAAGTACTTAAAGTAACTTCATGCATGCCAGGCCAGCGGATGGCGATGTTGTGCTGTAAAGAAACACTACGTTTACACAGAGACGATAATGCCGTAGTTTTCAAAAACTTGCACTTTGAGACCCGTTTTCAAAGGTTTGTGTTTTCAGTCCCCCAAAACGCATAAAAAGTTTTCTGTTGTTAGTTGAAAACGGTCACGTGTAAAGGGCCTGATAGAGACAAAACTTACAGACTGCAGCTTTTGACACACAAAAAACTATAGTATATATATATATAGGTGGCCTCAAAACTAGACTTAACCTTAATTTTTAAGTCATCGATTATATTTGGATTGATGTGTAAGCTAAAACGTAGAGACCATTCCTATGACAGGTCTGTCTGTATTTCTGCCTCAGAGCTGCCAGCCATCAAGGAGAGTTGCAGAAGAAAACCTCAGCTCTTTCTGAAACAAGACAACAGCTGGAGAAGGCGGAGAAAACGTGTGGGACCCTGCAGGCCAGCCTAGATAAGCTATCTCAGGAGGGTCAGACACGGCAGGCAGAACTGGACAGGAAAGTGCAGGGTCTGAGCACGGAGCTCCAGAAGACCCGGGAGGAGAAGGAGGCTTTGGTTAAAGAGATGGCTACGGTTAAGGAGGCTCTGAGCACAGCTTCAAAAGCTTTGAAAGAAAGCCAGATTCAGCTGGAGAAAGAGAAGAAGAACAGCAAAGCAGCTCTGGAGGAGAAGGTGAGTGCCATGAGTTTGGAAGTTGATCAGTGTTACTAAGATGGATACATTGAATCCAAAATGTATCTGAATGCTTATGTATTAATAAAAATGTATGGATGTCATAGATGGAGAGTGACATTTTATATTATGCTGTTTGTTTTATTTTAAACATCTTTGTTTGTCAGATTTGGAGTTTTTTTCTAATTAGCCACATTGTCATATATTTAGGAAAAGTCCCATCTGAAAGCACAGCAACAACTTCAGAAAAACGTCGAGACCACTTCAAAGGAGCTCAGTGAGGTCAAAGGTCAACTAGAGAAATTGAAAGAGGTAAGAATGTGGAACACAGCATTGTGTACGACCTTCGTGTAACCCCCATACGATACTGTCACCGCTTTGTGTGTTCAATGAATTGTGATTCATCGCAGTCATAAAGTTCTTGTTGAAATGCTGTAGGCAGAGAAGGGCCTGCAGTCTCAGCTGAGCGCACTGAACGGCCAACTGAAACAGTCTCAAGAGACACTGAAAGAAAAGGAGAAGAGCACACAGCAGCTTCAGGCACAGCTGAAGACCACCCAGGGCTCCTTTAGCCAGGAAGTGCAGAAGCTTGAGGTACAAGTGTCCGAGATGCAGGCTAACCTCAATAAAAAGGTAAGAGCTATTACATTACACACTTAAAGATAAGACTTGTACGAACTGTTGGAATTGTCACTCGTATATTTATTTCCAGTACACAATGAATTGAAAATCACAGTCTAAAACTCAATTCACTTTAATTCAGTCAATCAATTTTTCATTAAAGCTGCAACTTGCTTAAAATCAGTGTTTAGAACCAATAGCTTATAATAATGATTTATAAACTAGATAGTAAAGTTCGAGTACAAACTTTATGTTGGCTTGACAAAGCCTGTCCTGAAGAGTTTGAAATAGTTTGAAAGATTTTTTCGTTACATGATGGAAAAAATACTGTCACCCCAGTGTGTAAAAACCATGCTTAGTATGTTGTTAGCATGATTAGCATGTTTGCTAGCATGAGTAGCATGTTTGCTAACATGTTAACATGTTTGCTAGCATGATGTTAACACGATAAGCATGTTTGCTAGCCTGATGCTAATGCGATTAGCATGTTTGCTAGCCTGATGGTACCGCGATTAGCATGTTGCTACCATGATGCTTAAGCGACTATCATGTTTGCTAGCCTGATGTTAACGCGATTAGCATGTTGCTAGCATGATGTTTAAGCGACTAGCATGATGCTTAAGCGATTAGCATGTTGCTAACTTGATGCTAACGTGATTAGCATGAAGCTAAACTGTAAGCATGTTAACTAGCATGATGTTAACACGATTAGCATGTTTGTTAGCATAATTAGCATGTTGCTAGTATGATACTAGAAAGAAGTGAAACGAACCAACCCCCATGTCTGTACAATGTTCTGATACAGAGATATAGGTATTGCTAAACGGTTGCTGAGCTAACCTGTTTGGTTGCTATGGGCGTGGCTTGTTGAATGCCAATTGATGATGTTCTAAGCTATGAGTGAAATGAACCAACTCCTGTGTCTGTACAATGTTCTGTTGAAGAGATATAAGTATTGCTAAATGGTTGTTTGGCTAACCTGTTTGATTGCTATGGGCGTGGGTTAGCATCTGCCAATTGATGATGTTCCAAGCCACAAGTAAAATGAACCAACCCCCATGTCTCTACGATGTTCTGAAGCAGAGGTATATGTCTTGTTAAACGGTTGCTAAGTTAAGATGTTTTGTTGCTATGGGCGTGGCTTCATTGCTTAATGAAGTTCCTGGGATACTGATTGGTTGCAAGGAGTCAAATGAGCCCATCCTCTTGTCTCTACGACACGTTCTTTTATAATGGGAGTCTATGGGATCGGTTGCTAGGTTGCTGTAAATGGTTGCTATGGGCGTGGCTTAATAGCTTCATGTTGATCATGTGACACTGATTGGTTGCCTGAGTAAAACGAGCCCACCGCCTTGTCTCTACGACACTGTGTTGCAAAGATATCCACATGGACTTTTTATAATGGGGAGTCTATGGGATCGGTTGCTAGGTTGCTGTAAATGGTTGCTATATGCGTGGCTTAACAGCTTCATGATGATCATGTCACACTGATTGGTAGCCTGAGTAAAATGAGCCCACCCCCTTGTCTCTATGTGGTTGTACTGCTAAGATATTCAACACGGGACGTTTTACGCCTTATATGGGCATGCTTCCTGTGATTGGGAAATTTTGGGAGGCTCTTACACCCCAGGGGTACAACTTACACCCCATTGTGAGTGATGTTCTTACAGAGCCTGATAGCCTCTTCAAATCGTGTATTATTTTCATGTTTCTACGATATCCTCGCTCGGAGCTACGCCCCGTCAAAGTTGGGCGCAATGTTAAGTCAATGGGATTTTTCAGGTTTTTATTCGCCCCCTATCGCACCCCCTCCACCCGATCGCTTCCAAAAGTCATCACACACCATTCCGCAATGGGCCGCTCGATTTGATGTAGTCATTCATGGGTCCAAAGCAAAAAAATAACGCGTGAATATATAGGTATCTAGGTTTTGAATGGGAGTCTATGGGCGCCATTATAAGTATACAGAAATTTTGGGAGGCTCTCACACCCCAGGGGTGCAACTGACACCCCATTGTGAGTGATGTTCTTATAGAGCCTGATAACCCCTTCAAATCGTGTATTTTTTCATGTTTCTACGATATCCTCACTTGGAGCTACGATCCCTCAAAGTTGGGCGCAATGTTAAGTCAGTGGGTTTTTTCGGGTGGTTTTTCGCCCCCCATCGCACCCCCCCCCCCACCCGATCGCTTATAAAAGTCATAGCACACCATTCCCGAATAGGCCCGTCGATTTGATGTATTCATTCATGGGTCTACGTCAAAAGCTGCGGGACAAGTAACGTGCCAAACTTTTGGCAGAACAAGAATAATTATAAGAAGTATGTATGTTCGAATAACAATAGTTATGCTTTTTCAAAGCATCACTAATAAGTATGTTCGAATAGTAATAGTGAGCTTTTTTCAAAAGCATCACTAATAAGTATAAGGCAATAATAATGACCTTAAACCCATATATGGATAGGTTTGTAAAATAACCTGCAACTTCATGTTTCAAACAGAGATGGCAATAGAGAGCTAAAGATTTTCAAATGCAGCGTCAAATTTGTTATTAATTTTGTGACCTTCTCCTCTGTTGGACATCAACAGCTCAAGTTTTGATGCTAAAAAGAATAAATGAAACAGGTATTCGTCTTGACACAGAGGATTTTCTTTTTGCTTGAACCAGCTCTTCAGTTTATATGGAAACCTGTATTTCAGTCCAAAGAACGCAAACAAAACATGCCACAGTTTACTGAAAATAGCAGGACAGTCATACATCTTTGGTCACTATATTTATTTACTGAAAATAATGTGAAACGTGTTCAACTGTTGGTTTTCATGTTTATAGGTATTTGTATTATATGATATAAGGACAACAACAGGAAAAAGTGCATTTTATTCTGAATATCATCATTGCAGTTGCGATATTGAACAGTTGAATAAACAAGAACTTAATATTGAGTGGCATACATTTATTTCCAACACTATTGATTGTAGAAACATTAATGTTAAGGAATAAAAAAAGTAATAAACAAAAAGGAGAAAAAAATATGTTCAGTGACATGTATTCTTTGGGGAAAGTTGACATTTGGCCAAAATGTCAATAGATGTTGCAAATATCTATAATAAATGTTGTTCGTATAGTTAAAACATGATATTGTAATAGCCTACTCACAATAATACTTAATTGTTATTTGTTGCATAATTAGAACACATTTTACCATGTTTTACAACCTGGCACAATATGACTGAGATGTTTAGTGAGACATGGCACAATAGTTTTCAGTATATGAAAATGCTTCCTATTCTTTAGGCACTCCACTTCTATAAACACATTCCTATTATTCTTACACTTCTATAAAACTTCCTCTTATTAACTCTTAACATATTGTTCTGTTGAATTGTTATTGTGACCAAACTTCTCCAAAGATAAGAAACTGAACTCTGACTGAACTTAACTGAATAGTTAGTCAGAGAGCAAACTTGCAATGCTACCCGTCTCATTTTCTCACTGATGTGTGTTTCAGGCCGAGGAGGAGGCCAAGCTCAAAGAGCAAGTGGCAGCGTTGTCTAAAGATCTTAATTCAGAAAAGAATCGCTGTGCGGAGCTGCAGAAAACTAGCGACAGCACCGCAGAGCGTCTCGCTGCGCTTCAGTCCGATTACTACGGCAAGGAGTCTGAGCTCTCTGCTGTACGCCAGGACCTCAAGGTGTGTGTTTGTGTACCATGTGTGTACACTTCCCTTCAACTATAACAAGATAACGCATCTTTATGTGTAGTATATATTATTTATTATTATCTGGTCGTGTTGTATTTGTAATGTAGGTGTGTGAGGAGAAGCTGGTTTTATCTCAGGAGGAGCTGGTGTCCAACAGAAACCAGCTAAGTTCTCTCGAAGCCCAGATCAAGGAACTAAAGACGGGCCATGCAGCGCTAGAGAAACACCTCAGCAAGAGAGATGATAAAATCAAGACACAGGTGGAGGCTCTTCAGAAGCTCCAGAAACAGCAGGTAAACTCTGCAGCTTTGGTCACATGGTGACAGCCACAATATACATTTTGATTCTAATTTCTTCGTTTTAATTTGCTTTTCATTGCACATTTATGAGAATAAAATGAAGGTAGTGAGTTATCTGTGTTGTGTGTCTCGCAGGAGGCAACTGAAGAGCAGCTGAAGAAGGAGAAAGTTCAGCGTGAAGAACTGAGAGAGTGTCAGAGCGCTCTGGAAAAGGACAAGAACAAGCTGAGCGCTGATCTCAAAGCACTGGCAGAGAAGAATGAGAAGGTCAGGATAATGAACTTTGACCCCTCATCTATTGGATCTTTTTCCATTCTCGAGTAAGATAGAGTGGAGTGATAAGTGAGAAAAATGTTTGTGTGTGCAGGAGCTGAAGGATCTTCAGGCTGCCAAGCAGCTGTTGATCCAGCAGAAGGTGGAAGTTCAGGGGAAGGTGGAGGCAGCTCAGGCATCACTGGAGCAGGAGCAGAGAGATCACCAGAAGACCAGAGACTCCATCAAACACGCACAACAGCAGCTCAAAGCTGAGACTGACAAACTACAGAAGCAACTGGTACTGATGATCTCCACAATAAGATACCAATGGTTTAGGTTACTTTGTGAAATGATTGGTTGTTATTCTTACAGGTCATAATAAAGATGATATAAATTACGATGTCATTTGGAAACATTTAATGTCAATTTATTTATGTAAATACAAACACAATTATAACCTTAGGCGTTGGAGGTAAAGGCTAAAGAGGAGGTGGTGAGACAGAGGGAGGAGGAGGAGGTGAAGATGTCCATGCAGGTGTCGGCACTAAACGAGAATGTGGCCACGCTGAAGAGGGAGGTGCAGAGCAGCCAGAGGCGGGTGGGCGAACTTGAGAAACAGACGGACGAACTGAGGGGAGAGATCGCTGTGCTGGAGGCCACCGTCCAGAACAATCAGGACGAGAGACGTGCGCTTCTGGAGAGGTTTGATCCATCTAGACATATTTTGGCCTAAATAGTCATCATGACCGTGGGTTTTGTCAACTTTTATTGTTGATTTTTTTCCAGATGCGTCAAGGGGGAAGGTGAGATGGAGAAGCTTCAGGCCAAGTTTCTGGAGATGCGCAGGAAGTTGGACGACACCACGGCTGCCATGCAGGAGCTTGGCCGTGAGAACCAGTCTTTACAGGTCAGATGCCTGCACCAGTCGCAGCTCAGCTTTTAAAGAGACGGTAACCCAGAAAATGTAATCACCCTTTTGTTGTTTCAAACCAGCCCCTTGGTTTTTTGGGTTTATGTAAGAAAGTCAAATGGGATTGGAGCATTATGAGGGTGAATACATTTTTTTGGATTAGGTGTCCCCTGATTTTACACATTAAATAGGAAATTTATTTGAATTCAGTTTTGTTCTTGATCACGGTCTCCTCACATAAAGGGAAACTCATGCTGTCATTTTCATTGCGGCTGTGATTTCCTCATGCAGATAAAACAGTCACAGTCTCTCACGCGGAAGTGGGCAGAGGATCATGAAGTACAGAATTGTATGGCCTGTGGGAAAGGCTTCTCTGTCACTGTCAGAAAGGTGTGCAACCCACACACTCACACACACCCTTATTTACTGAAGCAGTTGGTTCAGATGGATCAAAGTATGAGATCAATACAATGTTAATGATCTATCCCATTTATCTATGCTCCCCTGTTTAAAGGGCTGGTTTGACAGTACATCAAAGTGGGTACCACTCACATAAACTTTTATTTGATGTTCTCAGAAAGTCACGGAGTAATAGAGTGCTCTGACACACACTATAACATAAATCACATGTATATACATATATATACATATACTGTGTATATATATATACTGTACAGTTGGGGACAAAAATATTAGTTTCTCCTTTTGATCTTTTATTTTAAAAAAATCACAAAAATCCAATGTTTCGAATCATTGAAGTAAAACAATTTAAAGTAGGGGGAAATCACATTATGAAATAAATGTTTTTCTCTAATACACACTGGCCACAATTATTAGCCCCCCTTCATTTAATTTGTTTTGCTACCTTCATTTGCAAGAAAAACAGATCTGAGTCTTCTCTTATAATGTCCGATGAGGTTGAAGAATACATGACAAGTGATCTTAGACTATTCCTCCATACAGAATTTCTCCAGTTCCTTCAAATGTTGGTGCTGCCTCTTCTTCAGTTCATCCCACTCATTTTCTATAGTGTTCAGGTCAGGGAATTGGAACGGCTGTGGCAGGATCTGGATTTTTTTGTTGATTTGGATGTTTGTTTTGAACTAATGTGCTGATGGAAGATCTAACCGCGACCCATTGTAAGATTTCTAGCAGAGCAAGTCAGTTTTTGATTTTTTTATCTGTTGGTATTTCATATAATAATCCATGATGCCATGTATCTGAACAAGATGTACAGAACCTCTGGTATAAAATTAGGTTTATTTATATTATTTTTTATTGTTTTAACTATTTCCTTAAAGCTTCTTTCTATTTTGTGTAGCTCAATTTTTTTTGTTGCCCATCATATATTACTATATTCTTTGGTTTTACCCATTGTGATCAGTGATTAAGGGGGCTTTGTGTTACTTAATATTTATTCTCCTGTGAAACAAGAAGTCATGACTGGACAACATCATGTTTCTAGTCACCTTGGTGTGCTAAGAAAATGTAAAAATCAAAGAAAATATACTTGAGAGATGTTAATTCGAGAGAGGGCTAATAATTGTGGCCTGAGTGTATTACAGAAAAATATTTCTTTTATAATGTGATTTTTTTCCCCCACTTTCAATTGTTTTATTTCAATGAAACATTGGGTTTTTGTGATTTTTTTTAAATAGAAAAGTATGTTTTCTGTGATTAATCACAGAAAAAAATGTGTTCTTAATCAGATACATTTTTTGAATCGATTGACAGCACAAATATATATACAGTATATATACCTCCTAGTAAATGAAGCATACATATTTGTTGATCCATTCTTGTGGTATTTTTGAACAGGGAAGCATAGATAAATGTTTGGTAGTCATTCTCCTGGGCTCCGTCTTTATAAACTTTGCATGTGTGTGTAATTTTTCCCACTCAAGGTTGAGCATCAGTTTATACTCCAAATACTCCAGAGCAACATGTACAGTATACATCACTTATAATGCATCTTTAACAAAAAAAAATGGAATGAACCACAAGATCAGTTGTCCAAAGTTGGACATCACTTTTGGCCACTACTGTATGTGTTAATCTATGTCTTTTTATAGTTGATGCAAAATTCTGTTCTGAAATATATCCAAAGGAAAAATACAGAATCAGGCTGAATTGAAATTTTTGTATACAAATGTATACAATTTTGTCAGTAGGTCCTAGCTTAAGCAGACAACTGATTTTAAAGCCTCGCTTTCTCTTTTTCTCAGCACCACTGTCGACACTGCGGCAACATCTTCTGCGCGGAGTGCTCTTTACGCAACGCCCTGACGCCCTCTTCCAAAAAGCCTGTCCGAGTGTGTGATACTTGCTTTGACGAATTGCAGGGCTGACGGCTTTCCCATCATGACCTCTCCCCAGGACGGATGAGCACGCGTGATGGGAGAGGCCGGCTGAGGTCGGGGTGAGGGCCGGACACAGGGACTGCAGGGGCCACTGACAAACAGCGTGCTTTCAGCTGCTGCAGTGCCCACTTTATCCCACCAATCAGATGGAGGGAACACTAAACTAGACCGACCAGAGAGCCTGTCCTTATCTGTACAGTGCCTTTGCCACTTACGCGGCCCCTTTCAAACCCAGAGGGATCAAAAGGGAGGGGTTGGATCGGTTTTGATGTTGTGTATAATTTGTTATGTATGAATAACAGATGGAGGTTCTGTCAGGTCTTTAGTACTGAATGTGTTTGGCACTCAAAATTAAAGTTTTACACTAATGTAGTTTTTTAAACGTTGAAAGAAATAGTGTTGAATGGGCGGTGATGAAATGCCATTGGCGGATCAAACATCTGTTCTAAGAGCTTGTATTTTTGGCTGAGAGTATCTGAATAGAACCAAAGCTGGCTACCAGATCCTTTGATATATCATTATTTGTAAAGTAAATGTACACAGGCACATGCGTATGTGAACAATTCATGTGTAATATTCATATTTTGGAGCTGTAACATTTGTCACTCATTGTGGGCATGTTGCACATTTGATATGTGACTCTAATGTACATGCTGTGTTGTATGTTTAATGTATGTTTAAAACACAACACTTGGTGTTTGTTTTGCATTCATCATCACCAACAGAAGTTTTTTAGTTAGTTTTTTAATGGTTTATGCAGACTTGTGTGGCATACTGTTTCTTGATTTATTATTTTCTACAATTATTTGTACCTGTTGGATGCATGTGCTCTGCTTTTAAGCAATGTGTGCCAACGAATTGAAAATGAATGCCGGCTGCTACTGATGTCTGCTGAGCAGTTTCCCTCATTTACAGCTTCTACTGTACGAACGTTTCACACAACACACCTACAGATCCTGAAAATGATGGAGCTACACTGTCGCAGGCAGGTTGCACTTTGCCAACCAACCTTTCAGAATGCAGTGCAAATGAGTGGAGTGTAATACTAACTGCTGTAAAGCGAGCTTCGCTTTTTGTGGTTTGCCAAATAGGCACGTTCTGATGTTTTTTCTGTACAGGCAATGCTTAAAAGGATAGTTCACCCAAAATTAAAAATACTGAAGAAATTATTTCATCATTTACTCACACTCATGTTATTCCAAACCTGTATGACATATTTAGGAACACAAAAGAGGACATTGGTAACCAGAAAAGATTGGACCCCATTGACTTTAATTGTGTAAACACAAAGCCACAGGCATTTCTCAAAAATTCTTTATGTACATAGTCATGTACAGGTTTAAATCGAGATGAGGGTTAATGAATCATTTTAAGTTTTGGCTGTGAACTACCCCTTTAGATTTTCTTTCAGTGTGATTGTGAGGTATTGCCGTGTCTCAGGATGTTATGAGCTATAAACGGTGCTTTATAACCAGCTCAGTCATGTCACATGATTTAAGCACCTGTGACGTTAAACATGTAATAGTGAAAATGCCCTTTAACTTGATTTTTAATGAAATGTTTTCTCCAGTCGACATTAGCACAAAGCATATCACAGATGCCACTTAGTGCCATTTAACTGAAGCCCTCACTACATTCAGAATGTTAGATGTGCTCATAACGGGAAATAAAAAGAGTAAAGTAAGACTCAAAACAACAACCTTCCAGTCTTGAGTAAATATTAAAATAAGAAATGACCTTTATGCCACTGTACTTCATTTGTTAAAGGCATATCTGCTTATAGCATAGCTTATATCTATGGCAAAAATTTATTCGTGAACGCATGATTGAGAATGTTACTGTCCAATACAGTTCTCCATCTGTTCCAAGTGTCTCAAATCTATAATGTTGACTTTTTACCCCACAACATGTAGGTTCTGAAATTTCACCCTGCCATTGTTAAATCTTTTCATCATAAGCCCTATTCGGAGGGTAGCAGGGGGAACGTATCATGACATCATTCACAAATGAGAATGTTAATGTCAAATAAGGATCCTTGTGCTCAAGGGAAAGATGACCTTCCAATCATGAGCAAAAAGAACATGCCACATTTGCCCCAAGTCACCTATTCCAACAGCTCAAAATGTCAAATGACAACAGAACCTATAGGTGGGACTCAAACCCTCAACCTACAGAACACACTTAGGGAGCGCTAACCACTAGGCCACAGAACTTTGCTTGTGGCCAGGACTTGTTTTCTTCTGCTTCAAAACCTGACCAGCATAGCAGGGGGAACGGTTTCTGACAGCTAAATTGTTCCTGTCAGATACCGTTCCCCCTCTGTTCCATTGTGTAGACAGTTCAAACATGGCTGAAACCTTTTGGAAGAACACTGCACTTGTCTGTGATGTTTTGTCATGGCTAACAGCAGGATGATCACATTCACATAATAGTGGGAATGTACAGTAGCTGTGCCCCATGTCAAGCCCCATGTTTCGGTCATGTTTGCATATTTCTTTTTTGCACAGACTTCCCATTAGATATTGATTCATTTTTAACGAGTGAATATACTAGTTGTTTCATTTAGTAACCCGATTAGATTTTTCTATTTGATAAAAAGTCATGATCAACACATTGACAATGATGAAAGATTTGTTCACAGTATACAAACAACTTGATAGCCTTTTATTTTTTTCATTGTCAAACTTGGAAATCCTTTCCAAGACAAAGTAGTGCACATTATTTCAAACACTTTATTTTACAAAAATGTTAACTCTCACTAATTTACAACCACAAATTGCATTATAATCTACATCTTCACATTTCTGGAAGCTTTTTTGTACTGGTTTATCTAAGCATTCTACACAATGAGAAATGTTTACAGATATAATCAGCATTACAGGCTTACGGTGGTTCTACAGCATGTACCAATAGGTCCCGGTCAACAACCTTACTGTGCTGCTACAGTATATACTTGCGTATTTCTGTTTCAATAATCTTTTATGGAAAAATGCTGTTGAGATGTTTTTCTTTGCTCTAGTGATCTGCTAAGTGGTCCGATGGCACTTTGAGGAAAGTTCTACAGAAAGTCTCTGTACAGGTTAAATTTGTGAAGACTCTAGATAAAGAGTAGAGTTCTTGACCCGAGGCTGTTGGGAATCCTGCTTCAGCAGAGAATTGACAGCATTCTCAATCTCCAACATCCATGCTTTCTGAAACATACATTATTCTCAGTCACATTTTAAAATATTATAAAATCTGTTATTTATAATGACAGAACTGCATATTTACCTTTACAGATTCAGCCTGGGCTTGTAGAATGAAGACTCCGATGCACTGCTGATAGCGATTCTGATGCATTATTATGAAAGAATTAGGCAGTCCAGATGCTGAAAGATTCAAAAACAAAGCCGTTCGATTAAGCCGTCCGATTAGTAAGAACTAATGATTTAGAGAGGGTTTTTCTATTGTTGTCAGTGTTAGTCACGTGAGAGCCTATCCTCAATGGAAATATTCCTGTATTCTTACATAATTACTGTATTAAATGACCTGAAGCTAAAATGCATGCGTGCATGGGTTGTAAACACCTGTGGCATTGAGCTGGTCTATGTTCTTTAACTGAAGGCGGTCCAGGGAGATGGGCTGATCCAGAACAGTGAAACTACAGCCGTCTTGCAATAAGATTTCAACCTCCTGGCCCACAACTGGACGCAAAGGGTTCGGCTCCAACACACTAGACTTCTACAATAAAAACACAATATTCAGGTTATATCTAATACTGTTTTAGAGGTTTGGCCATACCAGAATGCACTTTCAATTTTAATCAAGTCTTTTTTATGTCTGATACAGTATAACATCATCTTAAGGGGGTCATAACATAGCTTTTCCCCCTAGGGTCCACATATAATATTAGTAGTGTTATGCACTAAAAAAACAATCATACTGTCACTTATTAAAATGAGCTGAATAAACTTGTTTTGATGAGTTGAAGGAACACAAAAACATTTGAAATAAAACATTTAAGGCACCTTATTTGTTTTCCTGACCATTTTTCATCCTCCCTCTGACACTTTTTTAACTTGCAATTTTTGGCCACCATCCAAAGCAACAAGGTCAATCCCGCCCTTTTTTATCTTAAGATTTCTTTCTGTTCCTTAGTAAAAGTGGAAACTCTTAACTCATTTTTTTTACTGCCGTTTAGGATAGGTCTTAGTGCTAAGAAAAAATGTTTTGTGAATACGGGCCCTGATGTTAATTTTAGTTAGGTATATGATGGGTATTTCAACACATTATTGCAGGCACCATTAAGATTTTGTTGGTTTAGACAAAGCAGCTACTGTAATCTGACCCAGGTTTTATACCACAGAAGGTGGGACAGGTAATATTACTTTATAGAGATGAGTATGACTGAAATAACATGATAATGTTTATTGTTGTAATTGAGACTGATGACATTATGGACTATTTGGCCTTTAGGGCTTTACATTGTAAAATGTAAGGCATTAATCGCATTATGAGGGTTCATGTTAACATAGGAATTAGGAAGCTAGCGCTGCTGGGTAGTGTTGTGTCTATACATATAAAAACAAACTCCTCAACAAAACCTAAAACAAAATAGAAAAAATACTGTAGATTTAGGTGCTCTCCTTGACAAGAGTATCAATAAAACAGTCAACCTTGAGGTTTCTTTCAATCATTGTTTTGCCTTACACTGTTTCCTCAGACATTTCCCACTGTCACTGAGGAGTCTGGTCACATGACAAAAAAAAGCTGATCCTGATTGGTCCTCTTGTGTGCATTCAAAGTGCTAATTGGCTCGCAGATAGAACCTTATAGAACCAAATTATAATTCGATTTTTTAGATGGAACCTTTTTGCTTCCTGTAAAAAAGCCCTAAAATGTACTCATTTACATTATGCCACTTTTTTTTAATAAATTGTCACAGATTAAGAATATGAGAATAACTCAATTTTGACAAAATTGTCAGAAAGAACCTTATAATTCAATGTGTGACGTAATATATCCGATACATTTTGCACTACACATATAAAATTCATCTTTCACAAAGCACCGATGCTTATTTAACCTTATAGCATGTAATTGGAGGAATAGCTTGAATCAATAATCACTCCCAAACATCACCGTCACATGTTCAGACGTTTGCCCACTCTCTGATTTCAGTCAATACAGTGAGTGGGCATTGACCAACACAGTTAAGCCTTTTACTGTAATAATAACACCAAACAAAAGTCCCATTATATTTCTAAAACAATATCCAACTGCACCTTTTTGCTTCGCTTGATCTTAGTGATGAGAAGGAATTCGTCAAAGAGAAACAGGTAAACGTCATGCAGCTTTGTGTTTTCTGTGCACAAAAGGAAAAATAATGCAAGTTAACACAACTCCGTTTAAATGCAAAAGGACCAATCAAGAGGAGTTCATTTATTTCCATTCGACCTATTAGAACGAGTCTGCCGTCGTACAGAAGACTTCGATGAGACACCAGGTTCTCCAAGGTCCCAGCTTTTAACAAGTGCTTCAGATTCTGTGAAGAATCAAAGACACGTAGCTGTTAAATCTCTATGAATAGAGATCAAGTGAAGCTGATGCTGACATACCATTAAGTTCAATGAAGGCTTTTGAAACAGACCTCAGGGACATGTGCTCTCTTCTCTCTCTCCCACACAGGAAGCCACACCAGAACTTCCTTCAGCCGCTTGACCTTCTGATAGTTGTCCAACCACTTCACTTTGCCCTCAAGGTCATCTGTACAGAGAAAGAGCGAGGGGGGAATCATTGTATCATCAACCTACACAAAACGGTTGTCTATTATGGGTTAAAGGGTTCATCCACACCTCCCAAACAAACATTGCTGCTTTTGTTCAAACAATCACAGATCCTGTTTTTGGTTGACAATTGATTCTGATCATTCTAGATTCTTCCTACTCAGTTCCACATAAAAGCTCTTTAAACAACAATGACACACGCATGAGATGTTTGTCTGGATCCCACGCCCATCGGATAAAATGCTTCATGCGCTCGTAGACTCATAAAATGCCAAAACGTCACACAATGCACAAGGAAGCAATGCAGAACTCAACACACACCCTCGAAGTGTTCTTCACACTAAGCTAACAGTAAATCAGTCTGTACTTGGCAGATGTTTTTATCCAAAGTGATAGGGTTTTATATTTAGCAGAATTCAAATGATCAAAACTGTCATTAAATAAAAAATCTGTATATGACATAGGAATGCAATATTACAGAATTCATGTTAATCTCACTTCTTATCAAAACAATATAAGGGATTTATGACAAGGTGTGTGTAATATTCCAGGATTATAACTAGTCGTTCACATGACAGTTGTGATACTGTGCGGACATCCGTTAGGTATTGCTTACTAATACACCTATATTCATCGGAAATCTCCCAGTCAAAAATAGCTCTTGTCTTTTCACTTTTGCAACTGTCACTGTTTGTTTTTTTAAGAGCGGCCGTGACAAGCAGTTAGAGAACTGGAAGAGTTACCTGTCACTCTTTTGGATTCCAGGTTTGACATGAGCAACACAGACAAGATCAAGGACATTTTCCCTTGCGAGTATTATAAAAACATTACTGGCATAGTCACAAAGTCGAACATCACATCAACAACCCAAACCTCTCGTTCAAGAATGTGAAGTTTTGTAAGAATGACAAAAATGTGCTACCTGGTTTAGATATTCATATTTAGACAATTTTGGGGTGAAAACCTGTCTGCTAGTATTCTTGTAGCATAGGACGCAGGAGCTATTGTTGACATTGGAGGTGTAAGAAAGTAAGACGATTATTATTAAAGCTGTAATCTGTTTCTTTTTTGGGGGTTAAACATGTACAGAAATAAGTTATTGACCAGGTACAAGAAACAATCTGTGTTCAAAACTCTCGCAACAAAATAAGGTTATAATAATTATTTATAGACCGTTTCAGCTGCAACAACATAAACAAAAGTCATGTGCCTCAAACTTAACTTTCGGTAGACCTCCGCAAAGAATCTATAACCGTTGAGTAGTTTTAATTAAATTTTATACAATCAATATCAAATGAAATATTCATAAAAATAAATATAAAAAATATTAAATTGCATTTATATTTTAACAAAACACAGACCGGAAGTTAACTTCGGGCCAGGTATGTGCGTGTGATGAAACCGTCTATGCAGCAATTGAATCTGTCTGGTACAATTTCACGAGAAATGTCAGATTGAGAAATGTAAAGTAACCTGCAATTTGATGTTTCAAACAGAGATACAGATACAGAGATGCAGGCAACACAAATACAGGCGATACGGAGACTGATTGCAGCCTTAATATGACATGTAGATTGAAATCGGTGCTGACTTCAAATGATATTACAGTCCAAGCATAGGGTCATGTGAAGTCTAGTGGTTGGAGGCATATGAAACAGACCCTGAGGACGTCGATGTGTTTTTTTCTCTCCCACCCAGGAATGTAACACCAGAACTTCCGTCAGCCACTTGACCTTCTGATACTTGTCCAACCACTTCACTTTGCCCTTAAGGTCATGTGAAGTCTGGGGGTTGAAGTGGGTATGACATTGGAAAATTGAAAGAGTGCAAATTTGATCCCTGCAAGGGCCAACTGGAGAGCCCTACAGTATGTAAATGTAAATATGTGTGGTGAGAAAAAAGCTCTATTATATTCAGGGAGAGGTGGAGAAAACTTACAGATGGCTGTATCGACTAGGTCCACAATGTTCTGTAGTGTGTTCTCCTCTGCCTCTGAACAGCCCTTCTTTCCTATATTCTTCAACAGCAGTGGGTACCGCGTAAACCTCTGCAGAGGAGCCACCAGCAGATCCTTCAACTGCAGCCTGCGGCAGTGCTCGCTTCGTTCACACCACTAACCAAGAGAAAGAGAGATATACGAGATCAAATTTAAGATTTTGCTTTGACTTCTATCCAGATCTACTGTGTGTACAGTATGTGAGTGAGTGGGACAAAATGGGCCATAATGTGGTGGCAGCTTAGGACCACAATGAAAAAAATCTTCAGTGGCACCAGATGATGTCATGAGTGGTGAGGGAGTGGTAGCTATGTCAACGATGTCATTGACCAAAGATGCAGTCACCGTGTTCCAGCATGTCGAGCAACGGCCCCTGACAACCAGCCGAACCTCAGTGTTGTAACACATGCCCTGTTCCCTAGATCTTGTCAGAGCGTTCAGACCAAGCCCTGATTTACCATGTGGAATCACGCTCGCCACGGTTACCTTTACGAAAGTGCCAAAGTCCTCTCTAAACTTCAGGCTGTCCAGATAAAGGATGGCGGTGCTGTAATTTAAGCAGTATTTCTGTAGACAATGGCAAATGCTTTCACCAAACACCTGCAAAGTCAACAGTCAATATGGGAGAGATCAGAATAGGACAATAGCGCAAACGTTCTGTTTTATTCGTGATTACACAGCAAATAAGAAACAAAAGTTCAGGTGCTCAGTTTTCTAGAACAATCGTTTGATAAATGACTAATACAGCTGAGGGTTCAGGTCTCATTTATGAAACTGCAGTTGTTTTTATGTATATACTGGGTTCTGTTTAAAGGTCACTGACTTGTATGCAAATTCAAAAGCAGTTTTAGAATGCAGAAAGACAAATACATCCATAATTCCTTGCTACTTAAAAATATATATGACGTTATGTAACAAGAAAGATTAAACGATTGTATTATGGGCAATAAATGTTTTTTAAACTTTTTTAACTGGACAACAGTACAGTCAGGGTGAATTTTATGTGCATTTGGTGTTTAGTTCATTTTGGACTCGTGGTACGACACAACAAGAAAAAGAAAGATCACCCATTGGGCTCTTACCTTTTTGAGGAGTTCCAAAAGAGTCTGACTACTATACGAGTCTGGATTTATCCACAATTCCTTAATGACACGCAAGAGACTAGTGAGAAAGCCAAAGCTAACCTGCAATAAAGGAAAAACATTGAATGTATTCAATGGATATACTGTATTCCATAGGCAAGAGATGAGATTTCATTTATTAATATTGTTTTATTATTTTTAATCTTACCAAGCAAAGCTCATTGAGATTTGCAAAAATCCTCCAAGAATCAATGTCCTGTAGGCACCCTCTCATCTGCAGGTCTGACAGTGTGGTCAAAAACACCTTCAAGCAACACAAATGCACATTTCAGCTGAAATGCAATTGACATATATTTTAAAAAAAAAAGTTTATTCAGGCTTCTGACACGATATTGCAAATGCAGTTATCATTTTATTATCAAACCAGTTATCATTTCAGTATCATTTACCAGTTATCAACTGTATTGTAACCTACGCTGTGGAATGTAATTCAGATAAAACAATATTGTTGACGTTTGTGCTTGTCTTCAGACCTCTTTCAAAACCATGAGCTGATCGAGGAAGTAGACGCATTCACTGGTAAACAGCTCCCAGATGGCCTCCTGCTTTCTGTAAGCTTCAGGATCCTTTGCTGCTCCCAGCTCAGAGCGACCTCTCAGAAACTCCTCTAAAGACATATCCTGAAAACAGAGGCGATGAAGCCTTATATTTATAGAATTTTAAAATATCTATATATATTTTACCTGAGGTTTTGTGGCCATTAGTTATGAACTCACACCTTATACGTCTTAAAGTCTGTGTCCCTCCACTCCTGAACCTGAATGCCAGCCAAACACTTGTCAATGTCTGCGACGCTGCGAACCATCCCTTTTGTCTGCTAGAAAACAGCACTCACATTTATTCAACATCACACTGCCTTCCACTTCATCTCTTTTGTATTTGATCATAGACTGTGGAAAAGATTGCATAGAAATTTGATAACAGCATTTCTGAGCTATGCTGGACGTGCTCGTGTTGGTGTTGTTTACGGTTAATGGAATTGGTGTGCTGGGGGTGGAGGGAGGTTAGAGGGAGTTAGCATGCACAAAGTGGGTCAGTGAACACTATGTACGGAACATCAACATGACACAAAGCAGCTGAAACACCATGACACAAAATATCTGCAGGTGCAAGAACACAACACAACACAGGCACCAGATCAAACAGTCATGGCAGAGATATCTTCATTATGGCACTGAAGCGTTTAAATATGACAACGTATCCACTTACTGTTCCACGCCTTGAAAATGGCCACTTTGATTTCTTAGTGTCTGTAAAAATGAATTAAATTAATTCAGTATATGGAATTTAAATGTGCGGTAAAGTTATTACATTTGTTTTTCCAGATTTAATTCTGCGAGTATAAAAGCATATGTAGTTACATAATTTATCAACATCAATAAAACTCCTCCAACCTGAAAAAGAGGATTTATTTAAAATATCAGCCATGCCATTGGACACAAATAAATCTCCAGGGGAAACATCCAATCCGGGAAGACTCACGACCATAGAGCTCCGCCTCCTCTCCTGCAGCCTGAGAAAAAGGAGACCAGAAGAGAACAGGTCAGTTCAGAGGACTCTCAGGGCCCCGAGGCATATCATGCCTGGTCATTTACATGTTACCTAAAAACAATTGCTGTAAAACTTTGCTGTAATTTCACAGCAGGTTTGCCAGTAACTTACTGTAGATTTAATTTTTGTTTTAATCATTTATATTTTTCTTTCATAAAACAAGACTAAATATCTTGGGTCACTTTTCTTGTTATGTAAATGCATCGTAATTTAAGACATTTTACATATTTTTACTAGAAAACAAGACAAAAATGCTTAGGAAGAATGTCATTTTTTGCATTGTTGCTGTGCTAATGGCAGTAATTAGACTAGTCTCTTCTTGCTCATTTTTAATCTCAAAAGTGTTTTAATTTTTATTAAAGTAATTGAAAAGAGTACTTATAGGAAAGTAGGATTAAAGTGATACTTCACCCAAAAATGAAAATTCTGTCATCATTTACTCACCTTCGAGTTGTTTCAAATGTGTATACATTTCTTTGTTCTGATGAACACAGAGAAAGATATTTGGAAGAATGCTTATAACCAAACAGATCACAACACCCATTGACTCCCATCCCATAGTAGGAAAAATTACTTTATATTTTTTTTGGTTCAGTTGAACACAAAAGACATTTTGAAGAATGTAGGACAGCAAACAGTTCTGGGGCACTTTTGACTACCATTGTTTTTTTCCTACTAAGGGAGTCAATGGGTGTTGAGATCTGTTTGGTTATAAGCATTATTCCAATTATCTTTCTGTGTTCATCAGAAGAAAGAAATTTATACACATTTGGAACAACTCAAAGGTGAGTAAATGATGACAGAATTTTCATTTTTGGGTGAAGTATCTCTTTAAGCAGTAATTAAATCAGTAAGTTACTGGCAAACCTGCTGCAAAACTACAGCAAATTTTTACAGTGTACCTTTAACTCCTGGCCAAAACGACACAATAACATCGAAGTCCTAAAAAATATTATTTCACATAATTAATTTAATAAACCCTGTCCAATGTGCTTTGTTAATCTCAGTACACAGACCCAAGCCATAGCAAACTTCAAATTTAAAAGCATATTTGGTTTAGCAAGAAATCAAAGAATTCCATCAGATGTGTTCACATTTATAACAAGCCTTGGTAGTATTAGGTGCTCGGAAATGTGTTGGATTGATAAACAAAACCATGTTACAGCTGAACACGCACTGTGTTCTAATAAACTATAAGCAACAAACAGATATAAAAACTGGGATTGTAGTAGATCTACTGGAATTGTTGTCCAATATCACATGTTCAATCCTATTGGTTGAGCTGCCAACATGTGTTTTTTTTTAGTTCTCTTATAAGTTTCCTTTCTTAATTTTATGTTAAAATTCAGTTTGACTTTGCAGTGACAGACTTTTTTTTAAAATTTACATACAGAGATTTCAATTAAATCTTAAATGTTGTCAATTTTTAACTAAATAACAAATGTTATTGAAAATTGCTAATGTTTTGGAAACTAATCTGTATAAATTTCAGTCTCATTTTTATTAATTCTTGAAAATATCATGATTCCATCGTAACCCTGCACCCAGTATCACTTATCGTATTGAATCATGAGCTGACTTTATAGTTACACCCATAATATTGAATGATAAGATTATGAGATTATAATAATACTAATCTTTTCATATTTTTTAAACACATTCGTTGGACACTTTTTCTGATAAGACTTATTCATTGTGTTCTATTTTTGTATTTTAGTGTGTTTTTTTAAGGGTGTTTCTGAAAATTAAACCACTGATATTGGCATGTATCAGCAGTCTTAGCACCTTGCTATTCCAGTCAAGTTGCAAGCTAACACTGTTATGATGTAAATCTTCTAGTCGTGAGCTATACAAAACATAGCATGGCAAAGTGCATATGATGTATAAAAAGCCATGATTTTGCTTGATTCTGCTCTTGTGCTTGTCATGACTCCTTTCTGTTCTGCAATGCTCCAGTTCCTCTGTTACATTTTGACAAAACAAATCCTAAGGGCTTTTAGGCAGTGGTTTGAAAATCACAACTTGACAGGCTGGTTTCAATAGTCCCTCCCAGCTCTGTGCCAATCCATCTGTACAGAGACTCAGTGATGGCCAGTAAACAGTGAGGCAATCCTGTCTTCCAACAAGGCAATGACTCCAACAAGTATAGCATTTACTTCCAACATAACACTAGCTGAAGGTCCAAACACGAAAACAACAACTGCAGTCACTATTATCAGCATTTTCGTGTCCCTTGCTGTTTATATGATACCATATAGCAATAAATACTTGAGTCAAAACAGTTGCTAAGAGATAACTATTGTTCAACATTATAAAGGTAACATCCCTTCCCACGGTACCTGGCACGACAACCCGCTCACATACTTCCTTATTACCTTCGTACTCTCATCTGCATCCTTTTGGTACATCTAAGGTAGGTTGTGTCAATATTCTGGTTTGCACGTACAAACAGATGGCAGTACATTACGTTTAGAACCTCCCCAGCAAAAGTCACCAAGTGCATCTTCTTTTAAACAACGATGTAAACAGGTCATCGCTAATTGCTGTTTATCGAGAAGTGCATCAACAATGCAATCTTGTTGCAGTGTAGCCGCCTACAATGAAACGGCCCTCTATCCCAGCCCGGCATGGCCGCAAAGAAGGGAGCTTTGTCCTCGCACCTCCGCTGAATGTGTTTCATCCAATCGCTGTCCGGGGATGAGCAAAGCAATCAGATGGGGCCATACTGTAATTAAGGCCACAATAGCTGCCTAATTATCCACCGCTGAAAAGAAGCCCGTGGTCAGAGCGGGCCCGATGGGGGGACAGTAGCACTAATGAGACCGTCTCGGTCGAATCATGGAACTCTAATAACGCTCCCCTTAAAAGTTTGTGTAGAGCAAACAAAGCGGCAATACAATGGACAATGAACTGGTCCATATCCCAGCATGCTTTGCTCCAGCATGGCGGCACTCTACAGAAAAATGGGACCTGCTCTGGCCTCATCATCAAACAAATTCCCATTTGCAAATTAAAATAATTGAGCAAGAAGTGTTGGATGGGTTGTTTTTGTAAACAGAGAAATGATGGTTTGGTACAAAGTGTTTTGGCTTCAACGCGAGTGGGATATTGCTCAGTCACATGCAAATGAGGATGGTTTATGCAAATTGTTAAAATAGAGACAGCTCACCTACCTTTTATGACCTGCCTCGTTCACCTGTAGGCAAAAGCAGGAGCATAATGTGAGTATTTGGAGTAGTAAACAAACACTGAAGTTGCACAACAGTCATCTTTTAATTTCTGATCAATTTCAAACACATTCTTCATGCAGTATGGTTTAAAGTTATTGTTCAAGCTAAAGACTTTCCAGAAGTCTCATATCTACAGAAACGTCCTTGTTCTATTGTGGTAACGCTTGGATGAATGTGTGGACGGAGTAAATGGGCTTTTCTTTTTTCTTTTATTCACTTGATCATTCATTGACCCTTCTATTATTTGGTAATTGCTGACAGCAGTGAATGGGGCCTCATCAGAGGAGCCCTCCCAACGGGATTGAGGGCTTGCTCAAAAGCTGTCAGTGCATGTAACAACTGATTCATTTGCTGTCAAAAGCTCTTATTGTGATCTGCTACCCCAGGAGTCATTCATTGACCAAAGGAAGAACGATTCTCACTGCTTAATTTAGAGCCCATTTAAAAAAATACCGTTTTAACCTTAGCTCCAATGAAGTTAGTTGATCGTAACATTTCTTAATCTTATGTCATTTTAACTTAGTATTTTCCTTTATCATTTAATTTGAAGATCTTTGGTAAGGTTATGGTTAAATACTAATACATTTCATGTTTTCACATTTGGACAACATGTTGCACATGTGACCCTATGGGTTCCCATTGGTCATGTCAGATGTGCAATTCATTTGGATTTTTTTGTGCTTTAATTACCTTTGTGTGTGAAATGCGATTTATAAATAAACTTGCCTCTCCTAATTCAATGTTCTAAATTATAATCCCTGACCTTTATTATTAGAAACGTGACATGTGAAATGCTTTTTGAAGAACTCGTGTATACCTGCTCACTGTCATCAGTGGAGCTCTCAGCATTGTCATCTGAATCAACATCTTTTGAATCGCGAGACCCTTGACTTTTGCACATGACGCCATTGTAAAGAGTCTTTGATCTATGAGACCAGACTTTCCTTGAGGACTCAAAGCTCCCTGTCTCTCCATCCGACTTGACCGCCAGAGGAGACGGCGACGGGGGATTCCTCGGAGAAGGTGGCTCCTCTCCCAATACCTCATCAAACCTGCCCTGGTCTCGGTAGGGGAGTCTAGTGCTCCTCATTCTCCTCAGAGTAGGAGACGTGGAGATCCGGGCCGGTGCTTGTCTATCAAACTGAAAGAAATTTGTGGACAAGCCGTCAGCCTCCGCGACCGAACCGTACCTCAGTCTGGTGGGCGTCCTTCCCAAATCTATACGCATTATGAAAGGACTCCTCGTTTGCGTCTCTTTGTCATCGGTTGGTCCAAACTGAGTTTGGGTTTGCGCATCCGTCACTTTTACGCTCTCCTTCTCGTTCCATTCTATATAACTCCAGTCCAAAGTTTTATCCACTTCCTTCCCGTTTTCGCTTATGAAGGCATAATTCAGCTCAGTCATTTTGAGCAATATGGCATTATATCCAACAACAGAAGGCAGATTAGGAATCAGACGCGGTTTGGCTAGAGTCGTTCCCACAAAAACGCGTCCAATTCCAATCCATGTCTCTCTGGGAGTTCAGAGAGTTTCTGGAAAACAGTAAAGGATTAGAAAGGCCACCCATGCAGTAGGCCAAAGTATTTTTTACTTCTTGTTGCAATGGCTTTTGACCATTTTATACAGTTAATCTGCGTTGTTTAAGAAGATCAGGACTCAGACATTGAAAGTTCCCATGAAAGTTATGCAATTTTGGAATAATTACAGAGATTATTTTTTATTAATAGGATTAAGCCACATGAGTAATATACCATTCATCCATTTTCATTTGTGTTCCTTAAAAAACGTAATGGAGTGTAGTTTAACCAGAGACAATCTTACTGTAACACTGTATCGATTCTCTGTATTAATGGTGACACGGCAGCGTGGGAAACAAGCACCTGATCCTACATGCTAGGTTATCTAGGTTAGGTTTAACGTTACGTTAAAGATAAAAGAAGCGTTCACTTTATTAGCTAGCGAAACTATAACGTTTATTAGCTAGCGAAACTATACAGTGGTATGAACAATAAATGCATTTTGATTTGTTTTTATTAGGCTACGCGCGTGAGTCATCAAACAAACAAACGGCTTTCGCTATCCAAAGTGTATCGACGCTAACGAACTGGTATTTTCCCCTTTCAGACACGCGAGTTATATCTGACAAACATATATGTTGATGTTGTAGATGATGATTATTTAAGTTTCTGACACTTACGGTTTTTGGGTGTCCGGGCTGTTGCGATGGGATGCGGTCCGCATGAGCAGAGAACCGGGTGGTAAAAGCAACAGAGCTGGACCAAAGGCGCGGTGTTTCAGAGCATTTACATGAATAAAAAAACTCACAGTTCAGAAATGAAAATGAACAAAGTCCTATTTATTTAGAGTGAAACAAGCGCGTGATTTAAAGAGAATATTTCCCTCTGTGGTTTAGCAGGTATTGTGTATGAGGGAGGTCTGGATGGATGTTGCCCGAGGTCAGAGGAGGTGGAGCGTAGCTGTATTGTGTTGATACGTGCGTGTGAGAATGAAGTGTAATAATCCCAACTGACAAATGCCTTGTGTGATGACCTCATATTTCCCTCGCAAGACAGCTGAGAAAGTGGATGGCAGGTAACAGGAGAGGTTAAGGGTTGTAGTCTCACGTGAGCAACAACCTCATGGAAACTTTGACCAAATATCAAGCATCTCTCCTTTCTTTCGCGAGACCATTTGATCAGGATGATGCTGAGATAAAGTACATCACTGTTTGGTTTATTTATTTATTTATTATTATTTATTCAGTCAAGTGCAATTAAGTAATTACTGACCTAAATTGTTACACATAAAAATACTTGTAGAATATGAAAAAGACAGACATTCCACTTATGTTCTGTGATTATTGTCATAGAGATTGTGTGTAGTGTAACCTATTAATTCGTAGGCTATTGCATAGACTGGGGGAAAAGCTAATGATAAAATAAAGGCAGGTTAAAAACGAGCAATATGTAAAACTAGTTTTTATTATACTATTAATAAATGACTTATATTATTCCAATTAGGTTGTAATATAAAGTTTGGCAACGCTATATATAATATTGGTGTAAAATATATTTTCTCAGTGAGTGTCAATTTGTATTCATGACGTCATGAAACAAGACAGACTTGCAATTTGCGTCTTGGATGTGAGCATGTGACTTTTGTGATTACTTCAACCAAACTAACACTAGATGGCAGTGCAGGCAAGTTTATTATTAAATCAGCAAGCACTCTCTAAACCTAAGTGGTTCAGTAAAGCTTACGATCCATAAAATGATATACATGGCTATAATGTTACATATAACATTTCTGCATAAAGTGGAAATGCCATTGTTAAAACCAGATCCTTTAGAAATCTTCAAAACGAGATATGTATCCATTTCAACAAGTAAAAACATGTTAAAAATAATTGAAATCAGTATTACAGCAAATCATCACAATCTATCAGTCGTTTTTGTCATTATCTTTATGTACACGACGTGTTACAAATAAAAAGTTTGATCTGTTAAGATAACAGTTGCATCTGTGATAATGCAAAGCTTTTTAAAGACTTTTAAAAACTGCTCACGTTTCATACTGCTATAAGACCTTTTCATTCTTCAAACAGTACGAAACAGCAGTATCTGGACAAATAAACAAATACGTTAAGGAGAGTTCTGGACATGAACAAAACGAAATAATTAATTATAAAGCATATAAATACATGCATCAATGAATGAAAAACAAAAACAAATGAATAGCAATATTTTCACATATAGACATCTTCAAAAAAGCACAAAATTGTAGGGAATTTGACTGCTGAACTGATTTGTAAAACTTACAAATTAATTTTAAAATGCCAGATGTGTTAAAACGTCAGGCTATTTAACACAACAACGAAACAACACAATTAGAAGTTTTAATAAAAAAGTCTACATAACAAAACTTTGTGAAAAGAAATGTGATATGGAATGAATACTTGCACCAGCATGCGCATGAGCGCGCAAAACACAAAGTTTGCGAACTCATTTTTTAGGTCGCATACCACAGCACTAAAGACAGACGGCATCACTTCCTTGATTTCACGGGCTAGGAGAGTCAGTCTCCGCCCACCCGAGTGGCATATTGGTTAGAAAAAGCCTCGTTTGTCTCACAGGAAGAAGTTGAAAACATGAAGAAAAGCGACAGTTAGAGAATTCACCAAACTCACAACAGTAAATTTATGGACTCAGCATATTTAATCTCTTGATTGGAGTAAAATGTGTTACTGTCAAAACGCAGGGTGCGCGCATTACAACAAGTGAATTAAAGTCAACCGGACACAACACATTGCGCCGGATCGGGGTTTAAAGTAACACAACCAAAACTTTAACGTTTGCAGACATGTCGGATCACAGGTCCAGTTTTCTTCACATTGGGGATATCGTGTCTCTTTATGCGGAGGGTGCTGTCAATGGATTTATCAGCACTTTAGGGTACGTTGTTTCCCAATACTCTTATCATATTAAAAGTTTAGTAAACACGAGATGTATACATTTCTTTGACATATGCTGATGTGAACACAATATTAAATATGCAACACAGAGTTAATGGTTTTGAATCCACTTAATGTCCGATGTTTGAAAGAAGGAAGTGATTCGAGGCATGCAGGCCAGAGGTAACTTACAGTGTGACTGTATAACATGCAAATCTTTGAACAGGAATGCAAAGTTTGATGTTGGTTTACAAACTACAGTTACTGCAACTATGTAGCCCTAAATAAAGCAAGGTAGAGTTAAGTTAAATGCTACAACTAACTCGCCTAAGCATGCCTGTCGAAATTGTGTAACACCGTTTCAAACTTCTCTAATGATGACTTGTCTTGAAACCAGTTGAACATTACAAGACGTTTGTAGGCCTACGCATACTTGATCTGCTTGTGTACATCGACCCAATGATTTTCGATCGTAATTGATATGCTTCTGATACTGAAACCACAACTTCATTTAAGGTCGTGATCATTCTTTCATTCTGTCTTTGGACTCAGAAAACAACTGGAAGTATCTGAAAAGCATGCACAAAATATGTGACACTCCAGATGTACCTTCTGTTTTATGGTATTCATAATGGTAGTAATATTTCTCATGCTTCTCAACTTTAAAATGCTACCAAAATAACAGTTATTTGGTTGTTTTGGAGTTTCCGGCCCCATCACTATACTTTCACACACGTGTGGAAGTGTGCATGCTCTTTGTCAAAGGGAGCTGTCAAGATTGCAAGCTTCACCGAAATAGTTGAGGTTCCCGTTCCTCTGCAATAGTCGTGTTGCATCTTGCAGTTTGTCCAGTGGTGAAAACACTTTGAAAGATCTTCTGATCTTAAACAAAGCATGCCTTTTATTTGTTCCCTGCCTTTCTAGGTTCTACAAGAATATAATAAAAGTTGTATAGAGATAGGGTTGTTCAGAAACCAGGAATGTATTTTGTTGTGGTGCGAGTAGCCTGGTTGGATGAAATCTGTTGGTTGAAAGAACAATAATCAGCATTCATAGTGGTAAAAATGAATACAGCAAGGTAGTCCCAATGTCAAATGGATATGGTGTTTTATTTTAGTTAGAATATAAGATTTGTTTTAACATGCTTCACTTGTGACAGTTAGACATTGTTATTTAACTTGGACAAGGTCTAACTCCTTCACTTCATGTCATCAAGTAATGGAGCTATAATTATCATAGTTAAACACAGCAATCCAGGCTTACATTTGGTTCATGTTTAACCTAGTGTCCTTCGTCACGCCTTTTGAAGATTACTAGCGTTCAAAGAGTTTGAAGAATGTAACTCCACTTAAGACACTCATTCATGCCAAATCAGGCTATTGCCTTTTTTCATGTTGTTTTTATCCTGAAAACACAAATCGTATAGTTGTATTTTTAATGTACAGAGATACAAAGAAAGGGGAAGTGTGCTAGCATTCACAATTACAGCAATAAAACAATTTATCACCATGAAAATATCCATTTGTAGGCTAAGTAATCATGTGGTATGGCTTTATTTGTAGTGGGTTGGTAGCTCGCATCATTTTAAAACTTTGACTTTTACAAGGCAAATGTTTAAAGGGGTCATATGACACGGCTAAAACGAATATTATGGTTTGTTTTATATGTAATGCAATGTGTATACACGATTTAAGGTTCAAAAACGCTGTATTTTCCACATACCGTGCATGGTTGTATCTCCTCTTTGCCCCGCCTCTCTGAAACGCGCAGAATTTTTACAAAGCTCATCGCTCTGAAAAGCGAGGTGTGCTATGATTGGCCAGTTAACCAGTGCGTAGTGATTGGTCGAATACTGCAAACGTGTGACGGAAATGTAACGCCTCTTACCATATTTGGAACATCAGGTTCCAAAGCAATTGTACCGACAGATACGCCCACCTTACTTGCGTATACATTTGGGAGGTCTTAGTCAAATCATACCACGAACTGATGTAGATTTGTGGGGGTGTGGTTACACGAGTCGTTTCAGGCAGGTCTGGGTGAGCATTCGCTTTTAGATAGAATGCATCTTTTGTTCCGACACTTTAATTTTTGCAATTTTATGTGTCTAATACATGCATGGGCAACTTATAACACACCAAAGACACAGAAAAACACGTATTCGCACCATATGACCCCTTTAACTGATACATTATTCAGTATTTGGCATACTGTATCTTCATAGTTTAAATATGAGATAGAGAGTCTTTAATAAATCATTTGGTAGTAAATTACTCACACAGGAGCATTATCCATTAAAGTTTTTGGAATTCTTGTCCTAAAAGGCTAAATGTTTGTGATTGTAAAATTCTCAGATGTAGTGTTCAGGGTTGAGTACAAACTTGCCCTCCGGAGTGCAACTAGCTGTTACTTGATGTTCTAGACCTGAAAGTCAGGTCCTTACAACTTTATGTTCTTATTTCAAGGGAATTTAATGATAGTTGAAAGAAAATTGTTCATAGACTGAGCATAGGTACATGTTAAAGGGATGTTTTGGGGATAGTTTACCCAAAAATAACATCCTGTCATCATTTATTCATTATACTCTCATGTCATTTATAACCTCTATATGACTAATTCTTCTTTGGAACATAAAAGAAGATATTATGAGAAATGTCTCAGTGGTTTTGTGTCCATACAAAGGAAGTCAGTGGTGGCAAATGTTCTTAGGTAACCAACAAAGAAGAAAGTCGTACTGATTTGGAATGACCTGAGTTTAAAGAGTACATTCCTCAATATTTTTAAGGGCTTATTTTGGTTTATGGATTGTCCGACAACAAGTTTATGTACATACATGATGTAAAAATACTATTATTTCGTAATAATAAGCAGTTTTTATTACCTTACTTCTTGACTGACTCTCAAATGATTCGTTCCGCGATTCATCTGTGTAATCTCCGCCTTTCCGCCAGCGTAGTCTGATCTGATTGGTCAGATAGTGTAGTCTGCTGTGATTGGTCAGATGGTCTAGTCTGCTGTGATTGGTCAAATGGCCTAGTCTGCTGTGATTGGTCAAATGGTCTAGTCTGCTGTGATTGGTCAAATGGTCTAGTCTGCTGTGATTGGTCAAACGCGTTCAGCATGTGTCGCAAATGGACCGCCTATCATACTGCTGTATTACGGTTTGCAGGTGGTTGGATATTAACAGTGTATAGAGAGAGATGGCGTCGATTTTACCTTACCAGTTCGAGCTCGAGTCTGACGAATCATTCTTTAATCCTTATACAGATGCCAGTAAGAAAAAGGACTGTTTTAGACACTTCTCTTGTAACAGTTAGTTATCACGGCATACAGTGTACGGTGTTCGTATCTTCAGATGTTATTATAACTATAGTACACCACGCAGTTCTTGAAATAAAGACTTTGTGAGTTAATATGGTTGAACACTTACATTAGCGCAACGAGTTTATAGCTAACGTTAGGTAAACAAACAGTAACAACCCCAAAAATAACGGTAACGTTAGCTAAACACAGACATGAGATAACGTCACACAAATTTAATTTTAAGACAAAAATAAAGAGTCACACTTACAGGTTGTGATTCGGTGGAGCTTACAGGTCCAAATAAAGTTGGTATTGCAACATCTTTTAAGGAAAGACGTTTAATGTATCCTGCAGTAAAGGCGCCAAGATTGATGAAGCAATCTTCGGTAAAATGACGCGCGCAAAGTAAAATGTTCGGTTTATACTCCTTTGGTGTCGTTTGAAAAATAAATAGTAACCATTTTTTCCTCAGAAGTTCTTCCTTTGGTAGTGAAAATAAGACTGACTTAGTTTCACTACATAGAACACAGCTTCTCTTAGACATGATGCACACGTCACGAACGAGCTAGTACAGTGTTTGGGGAGGAGAGAGTTAAGTTTTCGCAGTCAGTAGGCGGGGATTTTTCTAGTGACGTAGGTACATTGTGGTTAAAGATTCGGACAGGTCATGGCTTGTTCGCGTGATTCAGAGTCGATTACCTTTTTTATAAGCTAATAACTTTGTTATTCGTTCACCTTCGGGTTTACAACTTGGCAGATTGCTTACATTCAAACACGGCAAAATTAAACACTTCATGAAATGTATTTTTTATGATCTCGAGGAATGTACTCTTTAAGTAAATGATGAAAAAAGAATCGCCCTTAGATAACTTGATGTTTTATACATGGTTGATACAAAATTTCATTAAAGAAAGATTTGCATGATTCGCTTAATAGGACTAGGTGTTATAATCCCACTATTTCAGCACAGTTATTCAGCATTATAAATGTGTAATTGAAATTGAAATATATTTAACCTTTTTTTTAATAAACAAAAGTCATTTTAAAAAAGTACATAAAAATGTGTCTTTTAATCTTACCCTGATTCGCAGTGATAAGCAATGATACTGAGTTGTAATTTAAGATGTTGGGTACGATTTCACAGGGAATGTCAGTTTGACGTCATTTTACTTCTGCCCATAAAGTAACCTACAGTTTTATGTTTCAAGATGGCAATACACAGTAGAAGCTAAAGTTATGTATTGCAACTTTAGAAAATAAAATGTAATTACAGCAGTGTCATTTGCTGTGCAGCGTTTATTTAAGGATCCTCCAATGCTGAAATAGCCTGTAACGGTCCCATCACCTTCCTCCAGTCAGAACTTCTGTTGCTTTAAAATATTTTTTACAGACGACTGTGTTCACAAGATAGCTAAACTGAGACAAGTGCTATCATTAAGAAAACCATGTACTCTCCCTGATAAGTCAAAGCCTATTATTAGTTTGAACAATAGCAGTGGAGGAAGCAAGGGTGTTAGTATGTTTATCAGGCCTCCAAAAGAACTGCTGTTTCCGTCATTATCTGAAAGTTGTTCTAAGGCCTCTTTGTGTTTATTGAGGGTGACTTTAGTTAAACGGCCCTCCAATCACTGATTGCTAGTAGTAAACTTAAATCGTATTTTGAATCTTACCATTGTAACCATAATCTGCTTTTGAACACGCTAATGGGTATAGCATGAAACTGAGTTGTTTTGTTGATCGACCACAAGACCTCAAATACGGACTATATGCTGCAAATTCTATATGCTTTTTTGCTTTATATACTTTGTATAGTCTGGTGAGCTGTAAAATACATTTTTCATAAAATAGCTTTTAATAGGCCAGAATCTAAAAGGATATTAAGGGATCATTAATAATTCTTGTGTTAACTTACAGCCATGCAGCCTTCTGAAAAAGAACACAAAAGTCCAAAATCTCTTACAACACATTTGAAGTATTCATTTATGTCAGTTTGTGTTTTTGCTGGGAATCGAAACCATGACTCATCCTTTATTTCTTTAATGTAAAATCAAATAAGCTGTGACATTTTCTCCACAGGTTGGTGGATGACAGATGTGTGGTGCAACCTGAGGCCGGAGATCTTGCTAACCCGCCGAAGAAATTCAGAGGTGAGTCATTTAAGTTTTATTACAAAATTGTAAAAACTTCTTAGTGGTATTATTAGACAACAAATTGTTGTTATGGCGATATAAATACGTAGCATTAGCTTCCTGTGTTTCTTCACACCTGCTTGGATGCTGATTAATTACTGGGACTGTGAGCAGAAACAGACTCCTACTCTTCTGCTCCGCTCGGGGATAAGCAGCGTGTCTTCGGTTTTATAGTGAAATCTCAGCAGGGTTTCTGGCTGTTGCCTAATGACTACAATTGTAAACTGAGGCTTGATAAACAGTGTTCTTGGAGGATGCTATGCTACAATAGGATACACACTGGATAGGATACACACCTCTTTGTGCCGTGGGCTCTGTGGAAGCATTACAGTAGCTTTAAATGGATATTTTGGGTTAAATACTAATCCAAGCGCCCTATGCTTTTAAATGGATGTTGGGGTGAATGCGTGTTTTAATGATGACCTCACAGTGGGTTGCACAAATAACTAGACGCATGGTTGACTAGCGTGACCCATCCTTAACCTACGGCATGACCATGAAATGTGCCTGAGCAAACAAAAATGGTAAAAAGTGATGCATTTCAAATGAAGTCAGTGGTGTGAGGTGAGGTATCCTGAGGGTTGCAAAGCAGGAAGGTGCAGATTGTACATTTGTTTAAAACCTGATATTCCTTCTTAAAATAAGCGTGTTTGAGCTACAAAGTCCACTTTAGTGGTGTGACCACTTTTCAAAATGGAGGGACTGGTATCATCTTTACTTGTTTATGACAGGAGAGTTGTAAAAGTGGAAATAACTCTGCACAGACGTTGTTTCATTCTATTCCCATCTCAACATGTATATTATCTTTTGGCTGTACTGTATTACAGTATTACAATGTTTATCCAGATGTGATCCATTAGACTTAATTTGTAAGTGCAATACAGTGATTTTTGTTTGTTTTTGCAAATGCTTTATTTATATCATTAGATTTCATCATTCTTTTCTGTGGTAATCGACATTACATGCCCCAGATACTTTAGAGCTGATCATTCTTTAATGTTTTTGCTTAAACGGCAAGTTAGTATAATTAATAATGAGTTAGTATAATTTCTTTATCCAGAGATTTGTGTGATCACAAGGTCAATGAACCTTAGTTTACACAGTTTAATTATAAGTGACAGATCTTACTCTTAAGGCTGAAGGGATGTTTGAGGAAGCATATTTGAGTTTGTCCTCTCCAATCTGTGTTGTTTGCATATTTTTTCTGAAGGGGATTCATACGCCTATTGGTTTCGCTATAATAAAGTGACATGCTTGCATTTGTCATTGCCGTGCTTTTATACAGTGACTCAAAAGAGACAGACAATCGTCTCTGTACCTTATAATGGCACTTATTTATACTATTTGCAAAAGCAAAATGGTTGTCACGTATCTGAAAACATATAGCAGCTAAAGTTTCTTTCTGTTCTCCAGATTGTCTCTTCAAGGTTTGTCCTATGAACAGGTATTCAGCCCAGAGACAGTTCTGGAAAGCTAAACAAGGGAAACATGGGAACAACTCACAGGGAGATCTCTTTAAGAAACTACAGGTAACACTGTAGCTCATTTTTGCGTTTTAGTTTTTTATTTTGGTTTGTTGTAATTCACGTTCCTGCATCCATTTTCCAGCATGCAGCAGAACTGGAGCAGAAACAAAATGACACGGAGAACAAGAAATTGCTGGGGGAAGTTGTCAAGTACAGCAGAGTCATACAGGTGCAGCAAACTTCCCTCTTCTTATCAACATGTTTGTTTTTTTAAACACTTTTTTGTGCTTGACGTCTAGAGCGTTATGTTTATTTTTACACTGTTGCCAAGGCTGTGAGTGTGCTGCTCGAGGGCTGAAAAGGCCGCTCTCACAGTTTGTGCGATGTTAACACACAGTTGGACTGGTCACTTGAACCTGTTTGTCAATGAACTTCAAAAACATGGTTTTAAATATTATTCATAGCCAACTTATTGGATGTTGCATATTGGCATTGGTTTTTACTTTTTTTTGGTGATATGGTGGTGAAGGTAGACTTGCATTGCCAGACCTTCATACAATTTATGTAGACGGGTCCATGTTTCAGCATAATCTGCCCACAGGATGTGTCTGCCTCACTTTACAGACACTTAACAACCGTTTTTTTTATTGTTTACATTACACTTGGTTGGCAAATATGAATATGGATATAACCCTGAGAGCACAGTAGAATATACAGGTGCCATAAACCCTTGCAAATCTTGGCAAACGGCATTGGCAAATATCGAGTTATTCCTTGAAAACACTGATTGAACAGAATACAGTATTTGCTGTTGCCGTTTTAAAGGTGAGTGGTTGATTTGGAAGCACTAGCACTGAAATTATAATCCCACCCTCTATGCAATTCACCTTCCAAAGCCACGCCTCCTCCAAACACATGAATGTATTTTTCGTAAATCCATGTAACTAATTGCAAACTAAATCCATTAAATTCTTCTCGAATCATGTACACACCTGTCCAAAAGAAAGAGAGCCATGGTATCGTCTTTCAGACCCTTTGCTGAACCGTATGAACCGATGTTAATTCGAGTTTTTCCTCTTTCATGATCCAGACGTTCGTCACTGCTTTTTCTAAAACTGACTTTCGTTTTGTAGATTTACTTGTTGTCGGTTCCGCAGCAAAGTTTGATTGTTGCTGATTGTCCGCCATTTTCCCTACATTGACACAGCGGACGTGACACGCTGATGACGTATGATGTCTGCGTGAACAGGGTGCGCAGTGGTATGCAAAATACGTTGGCTGAAAATGTACACATGACCAGTCACAGCGTTCGGCCAGAACGTTTTGATTGGGCGAACGTTTTTTGGTCCTACGCCTTTCACAGACGATATGTTATTATAAAAATATTTTTTGACCACTATACTTCTTGATTGCTATCAGGATGTAAAGTGATTTCCAACCAACATGACAAAAAATGTTTCTGGACAGGATCACCCACCCTGCCTTTAAAAAAAATCTTAAATCCATTTTGTGTTATTTCTTACATATTGTCCTTTTCAATTTCAGCTTTTACATATAAAGAGTAATAAGTACCTGACGGTGAATAAACGTCTGCCGGCTCTGCTTGAGAAGAACGCCATGCGTGTGTCTCTGGATCCCTCAGGAAACGAGGGCTCCTGGTTCTATATCCAGCCTTTTTGGAAGCTACGCAGTGAAGGGGACAATGTAGGCATCGCTCCACTAACCCACTTTATTTTTTAACATTCACTAATTTTAAAGATTTTTGTACAAAAAAAACCTCGTCATAGTATTAACATTGTTCTGTTGTATTAATGCATTTGGTCTTTTCTCTTATTTTCATCTCAGCAAGCAAAGTGTGAAGGTATATAACCTGTTTGAAGCATGTGACGTGTGTTTATATGGAAATGTATGTGCGTACAAAGATAAATATGCTGCTGTTAACATGCATGTATAATGCAACTCTAACAACCTGCTGCACAACTATGTATGATATTTTTTATTCAAGTCAAAGTTATTATTATTTAAATAACATTCAAACTTTCTATAGATGGTTCAGTTGAGATCAACGCCTCTTATTTATAGAAAGAAGAGAGAATTTTATATAAACACGCATTCTTTCCTTCACTGTGTCATTACTTCACCATGATTTTACAGTTCCCCAGCATGAAATTAATTCATGTCTGCTGTATGTAAGGCAAGGATTGTATTGTGCTAAATAATTATTTAACCCTCTTTTTATTTCTGGGGTGTAGTATAGACTGACCTCTAATACAGGTTTAGGGTCTCTAAAACATCAGTATACAAGCTATGCATGTTACAGGATGTGATGTCATACTGTTTCCTTTATCATGCAACAACAATATACAGTATATAATCGGTATCCAGTAATATATATATTTGTGTGTGTCCGTCTCTTTGGGTAGGTGGTGGTTGGAGATAAAGTAGTCTTGATGCCTGTCAATGCAGGACAGCCTCTCCATGCCAGCAACATTGAACTTCTGGATAACCGTGGTTGCAAAGAGGTTAGACACCTCTCATTCTCAATACCAACATTAATGAAATCACACAAGGAGTCACATCTTGTTCCTGTAGCTTAAGTGATGGTGATGATCTTTATGATCTGACAGGTTAACGCTTTGAACTGCAACACCAGTTGGAAGGTCACACTCTTCATGAAATTCAGTGAATACAGAGATGATGTCCTAAAAGGGGTGAGTTGTTTTGTTTCAGCATGACTCTATTTGTTATGTGGGGATGATCAATAATGCATTGGTCAGTGTGTTTAATATAGACTGTGGGTCTGTTTTTATTTAACTTACTCAGGGAGATGTGGTGAGGTTGTTTCATGCCGAGCAAGAAAAGTTTCTTACTTGCGACGAATACAAGAAGCAGCAGTACGTCTTTTTACGAACTACTCTCCGCCAGTCAGCAACCTCCGCTACCAGCTCAAAAGCACTCTGGGAAATTGAGGTAAAGTTCCTTTATAAGCAGGGAAAATTAGAAGGTATTTGAAAGCTTAATGCCATCACTGTTAAAAACATATTTTCTTGTATTTTTGAAATGCTGTCAAAACTTACAATTACAGAAAAGAAGTTTACAAAAAAAGGTGGAAAACATATAATTTTACAGGGGAAAAACTGTTATTTTACAGTTTATTTCTGGCACCCCAGCTGAACCCCAGCTGCCAGAAAATTTATTTTATGGTTTGTTTTTGAAATGCGGTCAAAAACTGTAAAATTACAGAAAAAGACAGAAAATTGACACTAAAAACTTTATTTATATTTTTTATTATATCCTTATATCCTGTAATTAGCAGGGAGACCTGTTATTTTACGGTATATTTCTGTCGCTGCAGCTGACAGGGGTTTTTAAGGATTTTTTTACAGTCTACTTAAAAATGTAACAAAATAAATGTTATTGCATTAGAAATAAAATATCGATCATAATGAAATGACATGCACACATTTTTAAGTGGTGTTAAACTAAAACATGTGAGTATCATAGCATTTTTTGCATGATTGAGAAATGCGAATATTGAACGTTTATGAGGTATCTAACCATATTCTGAAGGTTTGCAAGTGTCATGCTATGTTGAATTAATGTGCCATTTTCTTCAGGTGGTGCACTATGACCCCTGCAGGGGAGGAGCCGGTCAGTGGAACAGTCTCTTCCGCTTCAAACACCTTGCCACGGGACACTATCTTGCTGCAGAGGTATTCTTTCTATTTTTGCAGGTTCTTCTGCATCGCAGTCTCCCTGTTTTTCTCTTTCTACATATTTGTGTAAATGGGTCGTGGTTTAGGATACCGTTTGACACAGTGAAGCTTGTGTGAAAGCCTGTGGTTATGTTCATTTGCAGGCAGGACGTGTATTCTCCCAGCAGTAGTATTTCTTAGTGAAAACTCACCAGCCTGTCACTCACATATTCAGGTTTTGCCAAGATAAAGTGTGCAGTAAAAAGTCTGATTTCTCTCTCTTTTTTTGTGAAAATATGTAAGTTTGCTGCCTAAATATAAACAGCACAACTGAGAAATCCATAAAGGAAAACCATTTTCCTTTGGATTTTGGGATAAATACATGTAAAGCTTTGAGGTATCTTGTTTTGAGAAGAGAATTAAGTAAAGTAGGGAATGAGCTGCAGGGGGCAGTGTCCTCAACGTTACTGTCACAGTGGTCTGCTGTGCACATACAGAGGGGTCATTGTCTGTGAAACAACACTAAAAGCTTTCCTGTGGCTCAGTGGTTAGAGCATGGCGCTAGCAACGTGTGTGTGTGTGTGTGCGTGCGTGCGTGCGTGCGTGCGTGCGTGCGTGCGTGCGCGTGCTGTAGAAGTTTTATAAATACTCTTGACTTTATTTCAGGTAAATCCGGATTTTAAGGACCATAGTATCGACTTAAAACATGAGGTACGTCAGAATTCATTTGGATGCCACAATATGCATTTTTCGCTTTAGCTGAAATGTCAGAGTCATAAATTCGGCCTACACGGATTCTGTCTCTGCAGAGAAAAAACTTTTGTGCAGATTTCTACAGAAGTCAAGTCTTTCACATCAGTCATTTACACCACCCGCCCCCTATGTAATAGTTTTCTACTTTCTTTGGAAAATATTCTCTGGAATTGTGGCCTGTGCGTTTAAATATGGCTAAATGTGTCTTGGTCTTGTCACACATCTAATTCAAACCCCATGGTCTTGTCACATATCTAATTCAAACCCCATGGTCTTGTCACATATCTAATTCAAAACCTTTTTTTGTAAGGTTTGGTTTTTCCTACAGTTCAGTGATGTGTTTAAGCTTTGGGAAACGAGAAAAAGAAAACGTGTGAAGAAGATTCAGAACTGATTACGCACATCTCACATGTGTTTGTTTGCATGTCTAACATAAAATTAGTATTCATTTATGAAAATGTGTCACTATCATCTGTGGTTTGAGACTTTGGTCTAAACACACATTGTATTGTGAGGTAGTTGGTGACTCCCAGCTCTAATGAATAGATTGTATTTTCGTCAGCAATTACATTAAAGCAGGTTTGTATCTTACTGAAGTAAACGGAGCCCGTTCTGTCTCGGCTACATAGCACTGCGTATCGGCGTCTCAGCCAGAGCCCAACTCTCCTGCACAACTTCAATATTACGTAATGCATTCCCCTCCCTTTCTCATTCTCCCCTTCTCTCCTCTCTCGCTGCAACAGACAGACTCGCACATCTCCCGTCCTCCACCTCTTGTTTTTTTTTCCTCGAGCCGGTATCTCTCACTGCACCTTTCCGCTGTATTAGTATTCCGCTTCAACAGCCTCGCAGACACACACGCCTGTTCACGCACACACACACACACACACACACGCACGCACGCACGCACACACGCATGCACACACACACGCACACACAGAGGAGGCTCCTTACATAATGTCTGAATCTGGGGGTGCCCCATGAGAGTAAGGCAGACGTGCTGTCTGCTTCGCTGGAAGAGTGAGTCATAAGAGCTGCAGAGAGAGTCAGAGCAGAGGAGAATTTATAATGCCGTTCTCCAAATAGCCCTCCATCAAAAAGCTCAGGTGAAAACAGTCTGCAGTCCTGCATAATATCCTCACTGTAGATGACCTCAGGGTTTTTCAGTGAACACTTTTCAGGGTTTGCAGAAGCTGCGGATATTATAGGAATTTACCGGGTTCCATACAAATTAACATTTTTCAGCAACATCCTTGACTTTGCTGGTGATTGCCACAAAACATCACTTGTCCGTAAATCAATATGGGGCAAGGATAATTGTTAAATACACAAAATAGGCTCCCTTACGAAAATGATGTGATGATTTTACTACAAATGAAAAAAATTGTTTTATAATGGTAACGCCAAATTAACAATGGTTTTGCTACATTAACTGTAGTTTAACTGTTTGTAGTAAAACTCTGTATACAAATGGTAATCAATCTGCAAAAAAACAATTTCTAGAGTTATACTTGAATAAAACCATGGTCATTTTTCTGTAATTCATTACATAAAAGAATACTTGGAAAAGGCTGTTTACATAGAATAAGATGAGCATGAATTATGTTGGTAACAAGTAGCGCTAAAAATTCATTTAATGTAATGAGATAAAACAATGACAAATAGTACACATTTCAAAAACAATAACATCCCATGTAATTACTATTATCAATAATGCTTGCATGTGTGACTCACACTAATGTGACCTTCCCTCATCTCTCTGGGCAAACTTTAGACCGAGACTGACACCATGTACACTAAGAAGAAGTGGCTGGCCGACAAGATCCCCTACATCCTTGTTGCGGTGCCCCATGGCAATGACATCGCCTCTCTCTTTGAACTGGATGCTACAACCTTACAGAGAGCAGACTGCCTGGTGCCCAGGTTAGTGCTCGTCTGAAAATAACCTTTCACAAGGGAAAACCAAATGGCATTACATTTGCATGTTTATTTAGCAGAACCTTTTATTCAAAGCGACTTACAAATGAGGAACACTGGTGATTCAAGCTAAGGGGACAGTATGAATGGTTCTGTGTTAATGGTTGTAGAACAAGTACCCACAATGGGCTCAAGCGTTCACATCGCCTTTTAAAATCAGCCAAAATGTACTTATGAGACCATCAGTCGTGGCTGCTTGTTCTTTGAGTCTCCTTGAAGTGCAATCGATATGATAGGAATCATTAAGCTTTGTACTAAATGACGCCCTCAGGCCTTGATGTCCTCCTTTAAATTCACACTTTGGTGACGATAACGCTAGACTGTTGTGGCATCTCAGTGCTAAAGAACGCTGTAATGGAGTGGTTGATGGATAGGAATGTGCAAGATGCCTTACAAGAGCGTTAATTCTCATTGGTCGACAGATGCTTATGTCAGAGTGTGTTGAATGAATGTTTGGTGGCAGTGAAGAAGTGACACTTTTGCAAGTCCGTCTTCTGTACTTAGTTTTTATTTAATGGATTTATAGTGTTCTCTGTGAAATCTCGCTAAAGGATGCATCGCCGCTGCACAGGGGGCGCTAGTGAGCACTTTTCAGAATACCAAAATTGACACATGGGACACCTTGTGGACTCCATGGATACGTTCAAACCTCCAAGACCATTAGGACACATCAAGTGCTTTATTTGAGACTGGCCGTTTGTATCCAAATGGTTTGTTTTTTCAGGAACTCATATGTGAGACTCAGAAACTTGTGCACAAACACCTGGGTGACCAGCACCAACATTCCCATCGATGTTGAGGAGGAGCGACCCGTTATGCTCAAGGTCACCTTTGCTCATGTCCATTTTATTCAAACTTTCTTATGCAAGAACATTTTGTCTTGTCCATTTGCATATAAGAAGCTCATAGAGTTTCTCTGTCCATTCTAACAGATCGGCTCCTGTCAAATGAAAGAGGACAAGGAGGCGTTCTCCATCAATTCTGTCCCCCTGTCAGAGGTCAGAGACTTGGACTTTGCCAATGATGCCAACAAGGTCCTTGAATCGTTCGTACGTATATTGGGGATCAGCAATTTCCCAGCAACGAATGAACGCAGGTATGCCTGCACCAGAACTGGTGTGGTGGTTGACATCTAGATAATCTTTAATTTGCACACTTATTTATCTCTTCTCTTGTTTTATTAGGTTTACCACTAAGCTGTTAGAGGATCTGGTCTTCTTTTTGTGCGAGGTGCCGAACAACGGGCAGGAAGTGCTCTCTGTGGTCATTTCCAACCCCAACAGAGAAAGGCAGAAACTCATGAGAGAGCAGAACATCCTTGCGCAGGTTTGCTCGAATTGGAAGCCATTTATTGTGCCTTTTTTAGTCACCAGCTCGAACCCAAGCATGGTTATTGGTTTTATGTTTGTAGATCTTTGGCATATTGAAAGCCCCATGTGCTGACAACAAGGACTCGCCTATGCCAAAGCTTGAAGATCTGGGAGACCAGCGCAACGCTCCTTTTAAGTACATGCTACAGCTGTGTTACAGAATCCTGCGGCATTCACAACAGGACTACCGCAAAAATCAGGCAAAGAACATTGATTTTTGAATCCATCTACCCATTTATTTATATGCCCACCTGAACCCCATCCAGCAATCATCCAGTATGAGTAACACATGCTGTTCTTTCTTACAGGAGTACATAGCCAAAAATTTTTCCATCATGCAAGCTCAAATAGGCTACGAGATCCTGGCAGAAGACACCATCACTGCTCTGCTGCACAACAACCGCAAACTGTTGGAGAAGCACATCACCGCTCATGAGATCGAGACCTTTGTCAAACTTCTGCGCAGGAACCGAGAGCCCCGGTCTGTTCCGCAGATTTCAACATCCAGTTAAATGAGCAGAATGGTTGCGAGGGTTGACAAGTTTAAATTTATTTTCATTAACTGTATATTTCTTGTGTTTTCCCAGGTTTCTAGATTATTTGTCGGACCTCTGTGTCTCCAACAAAACGGCTATTCCAGTCACTCAGGAACTGATTTGCAAATTCATGCTAAGCTCCACGAACGCAGATATCCTCATTCAGACAAAGTAAGAGCTCTTCTCTCAGCTGTTTAAAGCGATAGTTCACCCATAAGTGAAAATTCTGTCATCATTTACTCACCATCTTGTCATTTCAAACCTGTATGACTTCTGCAGAACACTTTTTTGTGTGAACATTTTGAAGAAAGTTGGCACCCATTCACTTCTATTGTATGGACACAAAACCAATGCAAGTGAAGGTGTGCCAGTTTAAAAACATTCTTGTGTTCTGCAGAAGAAGAAAATGACAATAAGGTAAGTAAACGATGGCAGAATTTTCATTTTGGGATGAACTATCACTGTAAGATCTATTTGAAATGACCCATATGAGAATGACTCTTGAGTTACAACTTTCTATAATGTGACGTGTCTGACAGGATTATTCCACATACGGAAATCTCTCTGGAGTCATCTTTGGCCCATGAGGATGGTGAGGATGAAGAGGTGTGGCTGTACTGGATTGACAGCAACAAAGAGCCACATGGGAAGACCATCCGCCACCTGGCCCAGGACTTTAAGGATGGACAAAAGCTGGACGTTGACATCATCACTTACTACAGGTGAGAGATCAATGACGTGCAATTACATCATCACGTACTACAGATGAAAGAGCAGTGACATCATAATATACTCCACTTTTCTGAACACTAAGAAAGTATATCTATTCACCTGAAGAATAACCCCAACAATTCCAGCCAGGTTTTGTCTTATCAAGGAAATCACATCATATTTTTACTCTGTGTTCTCTTGCAGGTGTCAACTCAATCTCTTCGCTAAAATGTGCCTGGACCGGCAGTATCTGGCCATCAATCAGATATCCACGCAACTGCCAGTGGATCTTATCCTGCGCTGCATGTTCGATGACTTCCTGCCCTACAACCTGCGCGCATCCTTTTGCCGTCTAATGCTACACATGCATGTAGACCGTGACCCACAGGAGGCCGTAGTGCCCGTTCGCTATGCACGTCTATGGACTGAAATACCTTCTAAGATCTCTGTGAATGAGTAAGGAATTGTAGGATTATACCGACCATACATCCGCCTGCAACCCTTGAATAGATTTACTTCTATTTGTTTTCATGGAGTGTACTTGTTTATTTTGTACTGTGCTTTACTATGCTTTTGTGTTGCCTGGCTTGTCTGAATATAAATCTGGTACACAGGTATGAATATGAGTTCAGAGACACATCCAGAGAGGAGATGAAGATGAAATTTGCTCCTACGATGAGGTTTGTGGATGAGTACCTCAAAGACGTGGTCAGTCAGCCGTACCCATTTGGAGACAGAGAGAAGAATGAGTTGACTCTTGAGGTGAGTGGGGATATAATGTATAAGTGGTGCTTGCCAAGCATTGGGACTTGGAGGAGGACACCTTGAGCCATATCAAGCGATCCGAATATCAGAGATATTTGAAGGTGGGGCTCTTTCAATTTTGACCACCGATGGGGCCATACACTATATGCCCTAGCAATCACCCATTACTCACATTTTTAGTGCGTGTTTACTGTCAGGTTTTGGATGATTATGTAATGTGTCCAGGGGACAGAGCAGATTGACCGTGTCAGCTTTCATACTGAATGATTTACTCTAGAACTCATTTTATGAATTTTAATGGCATCTCTCTCTCTCTTGCTCTCTCAGGTGGTCCACCTGGCACGTAATCTAGTCTACTTTGGTTTCTACAGCTTTAGCGAGCTGTTGTGCCTGACACGCACCCTGCTGGCCATCTTGGACATTGTCCAGCCCTCTTACTCATTTATGGCCAAACTTAACAAGGGTCCTGAGGGAGGTGAGATCCCGAGGCACAAATAGTACTACGTTGAATAATTGTTACTACTATTTGTCAGATTTGAATGAAAAATTTGGGCTGCGTGATATTGTCGAAAAGTCACCTTTTATCTTACAGCCCTAAATGAAATTCAAGTATCTTTATAATCATAATTCTCTCAATTCATCTGCAATTTTGAAATTTTAAAGGTTGTCGCAATGCATCATGGGATTAATTGGTTGCACCCTTAGATTTCAAACTATATTAGGTATTTTAAAAAGTAAATATATTATGCTGTATAATATTGCTTAAAATGGTGCACAAGACTGCTGTCTTCATAGGTTTTAGAACAGTGTGGATGTATATCTGTGCATTTTCTGGATGCAAGCTACTGTATATGTTTTTGGATTGATTCTCTAGAACTGTCGTTTAGATACCGGCTCACTTTAGGTTGTGTATTTTTGTGTGTGTAGGTAATAATGTCATGCGCACCATCCACGGTGTGGGTGAGATGATGACTCAGATGGTTCTGAGCAGAGGCTCAATGATGATGCCCCACAGTCTCCCCGACGCTCAGCCAATCCACGGCAAGCAAATCTGTCTCCATGACAACGAGGACGTCATGGTGATGGACACCAAGCTCAGGATTATTGAGATTCTGCAGGTGATGCTGTCATAGATGCACTTGTGAATCACAGCAACTATTGTATGATTAATGTTAAGGACAGAATAACTGTAAACTGATTTATGACTAAATGTATTAGTTACACTGCACAAAACTGAACAGTTTTTTATTTTGTCTCTTTACATTTTATGTTTTCCTTATATAGTTTATTTTGAATGTGCGTCTGGATTACCGCATCACCTACTTGCTATCCATCTATAAAAAAGAGTTTGGTGATCAGACTCTGGACAGTTCTGCCTCAGTGTCAGAAATTCCCATCATGTCTGGTGAGAGCAATTTCATGAAACTTCTCCACGGAGTCAGATTTAAACCACAAAGGTGTCACAGAAGCTCCATCTGAATCTGTATTTATGTGTATTACACAGACTGTTTAATGTTGTCTGGATTTTATGTGTCATTGCGTCTTTACAAAGAATTCTGAGCAGGCACAGAGCAGCCTTAACTCGGATGTGTAAAGATATAGTACAAGCTAACAGTTTTGATACTATGGTACTTTTCAGAGCCAAACATAGAAGAGATTGCAGTGAAAGCAGAGAATATGTTTTCTGGAAGGTGAGGAATTTTTTATTGGTGTTTATTAGGGTCTTTTGAATATTTTACATTCAATATTTTTCTTCTAACACTGTGGCTACACCGGACGCGGCGCTTCAAAAGACAATAGAACGCATAAGAACCTATTATGATTTTACATTTTGTCCACACTGGATGCGGCGTGACGCAACAATCCCATTAGAACAAGCCATGTGTTGTGTTGTGTCGTGCCGCGCCGGTCACGTCCGGTGTGGACACGGTGTAAGATCAGCTGCACTAAAATGGTCTCTCAAACAAAATTAATGTCCAACTTTGAAAAATTATCTTTACCCTGTGTTCAAAAATACTGTTGAAATTGTATTAGAAAAAATATATTATGAACATGGTGCAGTTGTGCTTGGAGAGTAAACTGAAGCTCAGCTTTGGTAAAGAATTTAAAGGACAGTTCACCCAAAGATAAAAATTCTGTCATTATTTACTCACCCTCGAGATGTTCAAAATCTGTATAAATTTCTTTGTTCTGATGAACACAGAGAAAGATGTTTGGAATAATGCTTGTAACCAAACAGTTCTTGGACACCATTGACTACCATAGTAGACAAAATTACAATGGTAGTCAAAAGTGCCACAGAACCGTTTGCTTTCCTACATTCTTCAAAATATCTTCTTTTGTGTTTAACGGAACAAAGAATGTTTTTCCTATTATGGTCGTCAATGGTGGTCAATAACTAAATTTGTTACAAGCATTCTTACAAATATCTTTCTCCGTTTTCATCAGAACAAAGACATTTATACAGATTAGGAACAATTTGAGGGTGAGTAAATGAAGACAGAATTTTCATTTTTGGTTGAACTGTTCCTTTGAGGTCACATCAGTGTCAAGGAGAATGATTGCTGATGTCAAAAACAAGAAAAGATCAACAAAATATTAATAACTGGTTAAATTGTAGTCAATGTTTATTTTCTGTAATCTGCATTTTTATTTAAAAATAAAACATATATTCCCTGATATGCTTTAGTTTGCCTTAAATGTTGTTGCCAAATAAATACCTTAGCCAAGTTTAATTTTGTCCCCGTTTTGTACCATACGCCTGGGCAGCAATAAAAGCAAATATTGTACAAATATACCTTCTGGATATCACCACTGTAATTGCTTTCTGTTAGGTTTGGCTTTGATGCTTACTGATTGCGTTTACCTGTGGGTCTCTGTTTGTTTGCAGTTCTAAACAAGGAGGTTCTGTGGACCTCGATAATGAAGGTGGTCAGACGTTTCTACGCGTGCTCATTCATCTCATCATGCAGGACTACCCACCATTGGTCTCTGGCTCTCTGCAGCTCATCTTCAAACACTTCAGCCAGAGAGCCGAAGTCCTCCAGGCCTTCAAACAGGTCTTAGTTTCACTTTTACTAATGTTTAAAGACCAGGTCACATTATTAATACCAGTCCTGTAATAAATCTTGGATTAAAACAGGAACCAATAACACAAGATTTGTTTGTAATAATTAATGTCGATGTATACAGGTCCAGTTGCTGGTTTCTGAGCAAGATGTTGAGAACTACAAGCAAATTAAGGCAAACCTGGACCAGCTGCGTCTGACCGTGGAGAAGTCCGAGCTGTGGGTCGAGAAAAGTGGAAGTTACGGGAATGAAGACATCACAGAGAATCAGAACAAGGAGCAGAATTTGGAGGTGTGCCCCTACTGGCAGAAGGAAGACATTGCAGATATACTGATAGATAGAGTGAGAGGCATTTCGCTGCAACCTGCGATGGACATCCAACCCAGCCCACATCCAAGTGTGATGTCAGAAGCCACACCCATGTCAAAAGAGACCACGCCCTCCCAATACAAAATGTTATAAATCCCCCACCCTGCCCATATGTGGGTGTGGCCTCTGACATCACACTTGTGTCTAGGATGTGTTGGATGTCCTCCCTAGAATGCCACGAGACTTAAAATAAAGAATGTAAAATAAGAATTTCATTAATACAGATTTGATGTTGATGAATTTTATTTCTCTGGTAATGATGAGATTATGGCCGCATATCTAACTATTTCGTGTTATTTCTGGTTTACAGGAAGCGGGTATTTTGAGTCCAGTACAGGATGGCAATAAACCTCAGATAGACAGCAACAAGGCTAACAACTACAAAATCGTAAAAGAGGTAGTTAAAATCTCTTTTTGCTTCGTTTTCACCAGTATCCCCAAAAGTGATCCCTCCTCATCCCCACAGACTATATTACATCAGAACCCATCTATGTATGTTTTTAGAAAGTTCTTCTCGAGATGTTAGCAAAGTGTAGTAGCCTTGTGGTTTGTGTATGATGTGCTGTTTCTGTTACACAGATCCTGCTGAGTCTCAGTAAGCTCTGCTACCCTGCTAAGAAGAGTCGTGTGCAACAGCAGAGGCTGCTGAAGAACATGGGCGCTCATACTGTAGTCCTGGACCTGCTCCAGATCCCATATGAGAAAGTAAGTGGACGGCATTGGTTTAAAATCCTAAATCTCTTGATGGAATCCGCAACCAAGAAATGGAACAACTTTGTGATATTCTTTGATTTGTAGTCAACCCTTTCTCCTTCATCCATCCTTAGGGTGATGAGAAGATGGACGAGATCATGACTCTAGCACACACTTTTCTTCAGAACTTTAGCAGAGATAACCCTCAGAACCAGACGCTGCTGCACAAACATCTCAACCTCTTCCTCACACCTGGGGTGAGTTACATAATAATGCAGCAGTATGCATTACACTATGTTTCAATGCAGTTAAAATTAAGTTTGTATTTGATGAGGCTGTCTTTGCTTCATTTAGCTTCTCGAAGCGAAGACCATGTGCTACATCTTCAGGAACAACTACAACCTCTGCAACGAGATCAGCGACCGTGTTGTGCACCATTTCGTGCACTGCATGGAGACTCACGGCCGTCACGTGCAGTACCTGCGCTTCCTCCATACCATCGTCAAGGCAGACGGCAAATATGTGAAGGAGTGTCAGTGCAAAGTCATGAATGAGGTGGGGGCGACTTTGGGTTTAAAGGAGTAGTTCACCGGAAATGGAAAACTACAGCATAATTTACTCGGCTTAATGCCATCCTAGGTGTATATGACTTGTCTTCAGCCAAACACAATCTGAGTTACATTAAAAGACTCTCTCCCCCTTGTAATTTTAAACCTGTATAGCTTACTTTTCTCCGCAGAACACAAAAGAAAATATTTTGAAAAATGTTGGTAACCGGCACCCATTCCATACAATAGAAGTTAATGGGTGCCGGCACTGTTCGGTTACCAACTTTTTTTGTGTTCTGCTGAAGAAAGTCGTAGAGGTTTGAAAAGACTTATGACAGACAACTATCCCTTTAAATGATATAGCTTTGTAATACAGACAGTGTTGTGACTATACCTTTTGGCTTATATCAACCACTCCTAATAGCACTCATAGACTTCCGTTCACAAAAGTGTGTATTTCTATAGTGCTTTATCCTGCTGAAACGGGTTTTGTTTTGAACTGCAGCTGGTGAATGGAGGTGAAGATGTGCTGGTGTTTTACAATGATCGCGCCTCCTTCCCCGTGCTGCTGAACATGATGCGCTCCGAGCGGGAGCGCAACGATGAAAACGGGTCTCTGGCATACCACATCACTCTGGTGGAGCTGCTGGCGGCATGCACCGAGGGCAAGAACGTTGACACCGAGCTCAAGTGCAATTCACTACTGCCCCTCGATGACATCATCAAGGTGGTCATCCATGAGGACTGCATTCCAGAGGTGATGGGGAATTGCAACCCTACTGTACCCACACCTTCACTTAAAGCAGGGGTTACCAAACATTTCAGCCCACGACCCCCAAAATAACAGTGCCAGTGACTCGAGACCCCCACTATCCTCGGAAGTGGTTAAAGTATGCAAACGTTGCGCGCAAAAGCGCACATGCACCTATTCTACCCAACGCGCATAATGACAACACAAAAGAGCACAGTTTGACATAATATTATTTTATAGTTATTTACTCATTACTTTACTTGTTGTTATACGTAAACTATGAACTATTACTACAGATGGATGAATTTCATCAAACTGATTCGAGTGCTGATGGATGTGCCTCTTTTCGTACCTGAGGACAATGGCCCCTCTGACTGCGGCACTTCTCTGCCCTCCTCCTCCTCAATATTAATCAACGTTTCATTTCGACAAATAAGAATATCCTAAATTTAAAGCCTGAAAAATAATCTGCGTACACATGGGACTGTTTAACGTGGTGCTGTAAATGGACTTGCTGAACCTAACCTAATGCGGTTGCTAATGTCGTTAATAGGGCTGCAGCTATCGATTATTTTAGTAATCGAGTATACTACTGATTTTTCCATCGATTAATGGGGTATTCGGATAATAAATACTTTTTCTTTATTAAAGAGTAATACTAAATATAAAAGAGAAAATAAGACAGGTCTCTTAAAATGAACAACTAATTTGTTTCCTTTTTAGAAAAATTAATATATTTATTGCTGAAATTGCATACATTAATATCTGTGAAAACTAAACCCATTTAGTACATTCCATTGCCATATTACATTCAAAATGCAATATAGGCCTAATACAAATGTATAAATAAGAAACATTAATAAAAATAGAAAGAATAATTTCAAAGGTAAACGACTAACTTCAGCTTATGCATGATGCATTTAGTTTATCTAAATTAGTTTTAGTTTCTTTTTTTACTATATAAAAATACCGAGTTAACCGGACTTTTATTTTGGCAGGTCGTCGGAAGACGCTTATTTTTTAGTGTGTTAGCTTCACTCAGTAAAACGTTCTGAAATAAACTCTCAGAGCAACTCTGGAGATGAAGTTCATGTGTTCATGTCCTCATAAAGCGCAGTTCATTCACTCAGACACGCAGAACAGACAGATGGCATGTGTAAATAACAGGATTCGGCGTCCACAAGTCCGCATCTAGTTTGATGGACTCAATGCAGCCGGAAAACAAGTTTCACTCGCAAAATAGACTAAAACTAAGTAAAATAGCAGTTCACCATTTCAATAAGCTATCACATATGTATCAGCATGAGAAATACGTGTGAGCGTGTGAACAGACTAAAATGCGTGTGTCTCACGGTGAATGCGTGAGACTTGAGAGCCCTGTAATATGAATAGAGTTTAGCGGGCTGTGCGTCAGTAATAACGGTCCGTGGGGAAACGCAGTGCTCCGTGTGTACTGTAGTTAAATGGATTAAACGAGGCTTTTTTAAAAAAAAATGATTTTTTGTATTCAAATTACTCGAGTTACTCGAGGAATCGTTTCAGCCCTAGTCGTTAATGTGACGTAATCACCTCGGGGGTCATGATTGAGGGGGAGGAATTTCCTAAGGCTGATGGCTTTTTATTTGCCTAGTTTTATTTTTAACTTAACTAATATTTTTATATTTTGTTACACTTACTTAATTGTTACATAATACGCTATTTATAATAATAAATAAAAAAATTCTGGAAATCATCTTGCGACCCCGCCCTCGCGGCCTTGCAACCCCCACTTTGGGAACCCTTGACTTAAAGGAACAGTTCACTCAAAAAAAAAATGTTTTACTCGCCCTCAAGTTGTTCCAAATCTGTATAAATTTCTTTGTTCTGATTAACACAGAGAAAGATATTTGCAAGAATGCTTGTAACCAAACAGTTCTTGGACCCCGTTGACTACCATAGTAGGAAAAATTGCTTTATAAATGTCATTGTTCTGTTGAACACAAAATAATATATTTTGAAGAATGTAGGAGAGCAAACAGCTCTGGGGCACTTTTGACTACAATTGTAATTTTTCCTACGGTGGTAGTCCATAGTGGCCAAAAACTGTTTGGTTACAAGCATTCTTCCAAATATCTTTCTCTGTGTTTATCAGAACAAGGAAATGTATACAGTTTATACCACACGTCTAAGTGAAACCAGCAAGCTGCCTGTATGACTGTTTGTTTCTTTAACATCTACAGATAAAAATATCGTATGTGAATTTTGTGAATCACTGCTACGTGGACACTGAAGTGGAGATGAAGGAGATCTACACCAGCAATCACATTTGGACGCTCTTTAGAAATTTCCTTGCAGATATGGCCAGGGTGAGTCTGATAAAGCCACCACTTTCTTTCACTCCCTCGCAATGGCTATATATGAGGCTGAACGGCTGTAGATCACCCATGACTGATTTGCGCTAGCTGTGTGGGTGCTAAGCATTCTGAACTGTGTGAACTGTGATTATGTTGTAGGTGTGTAACAGCACCACAGACAGGAAGCATGCTGACGCATCCCTTGAAAAGTACGTCACCGACACCATCATGGCCATCGTCAAGGGCTTCTTTGGCTCCCAGTTTTCAGTCAGCAACTCGAACCTGCAGGTAGAGGGAGAATCCACGAGTCTTGACCCGTTTTTCTTCTCCTGCCATATTTCTCCTTTATGACTCAGTCATTATGTTAATGCAGTGTTTCTTTTGATGTGTGACTTTGTGGTACTTATATCTCATTGTCAGGCCCATCAACCGATATTCATTCAGATTCTGCAGTCGGCCTGCAGACTGTACAACTGCACCTGGCTCAACTCCCTGCAGAAGACGAACATTGAGTGTTGCATTAAAACCCTCGCTGACGTGGGTATGTTTTGTTTTTGGCAGAGATGTACCTTAAGAGGGTTGGGGTTTTGATTTGCAGAATAAACATCATTTGTATTGAGTTAGATGCTTAATTTTTCCGTCTCGTCATGATTGAGTTGGGTTTCACAATCACACATGCGATCCCATCTGGAAGTTTCTCAGTGATTAACAAACTTTGCTGAGGATATTTTTATTCATCTTTCTTGATGTGTTTCAAATATGACACATTCTCAAACTAATCGTAATTGCATATCTTAGAGAAATTAAAAGACGATTTAAAGTTTTCATGAAAACAAATATTTATTTTGAAGAATTCTGTAAAAAAAAGTAATATACAGAAAAAATATAAAAAATTGACCTTTTCTAGACCTTTTCAATAATAAGGTGTGAAGTCAGGTAAATTTTTCACACTTAAAATCGTTAACCAAGTGCAGATTAAAACCTGCATTGGATGAAGTTATTTTGTTCCATATTTACCTGCATTATTTAGGTTAGTATAGATTGCACATTTTTTAATATTGATCTATTTATTGTTTATTATTGTCTTTCATTTAAAATGTGATTTATACAGTTTGTTCTTCTTTTATGAGAGACACCAAATTTCGATGGATGTTATGCAATGACTTTAAAGGCATTATATTTTCAATTCAATTGGACAAGACCCACTTGTATCCTAGTTTAATAAATGCTAGTCCATCTCTGAAAAGAGGGTTTGCCTCCATTATTTGACATTTTGATACTGAAATTTAGCACATTATGTAAAGGATTCCCAAGCCAATAGTTCTCAGAACTTTGGTTTATGTTGTTCTTATGTAAGTTCTATCAAAGTTCTAAAACATTCTTGCAGTAACATTAAAAGAGAATGTTATCATCATTTGTCATTGCTAAACGTTCTAAAACATTATGAAAACATTGGTGTGAAAACATTTTTGTTACATTGTTAGTGAACGTTTCAAACAACGTTTCAAACAAACGTTACAACGTTTCAAACAAACATTTTCGTAACTAAATGTAAATGTTAGCAAAATGTTCTTGGAACATATTTTTAGATGGGTCTGACATGCTGTTGTTTTGCTTATAATTTGTTGTGTGTTGGTAAATAACCCGCTGTAACGCAGCTTTGCCTCACATTGTTTACCTTTTGCGCCACAATATGAAATGTTTCTCAACACAGGGTTAAAAATGTCCTTAATAAAGGTTAAGTGCTAAAAGTGCTAACAAAATGCTTTACATAAACACTCAAAACTAAACCCTGATCTCCCTCTAACCCCTTCCAGCTAAAAACCGGGCCATCCCCATTCCAGTGGATCTGGATGGTCAGGTCAACGTTTTGTCCCTGAAGACACACACCAACATGGTGCAGCGTGCGGCTAAAGACTGGAGACTGTCAGCCCGCGCCCGGCCACGCAGAGAGCCTTTTGGGGCCCCAGATTACAAGAACATCATTGAGAAACTACAGGTAACGTGGCCCTTTCAGGTCCAAACACTGTCACTGTATAGAGCGTCAAATGTGTAGATTTTATAAAGGCAAACCAATAAGCCTGTGGATATAGATCTGGGCTGCCAGTTTTCAGAACTCCACAAGGGACGATCCCTGGCCCCAGTCAATAAAATACATTCTTCACAAATACTTTTAAGAATGTTGTTATGTTTCTTTTTTTTGCCAATTTTGTTGTGTTGTGTGTTTGATAATACTCTTATTTTTAAAGGGGTCATATGGCGCAAATATGTGTTTTTCTGTGTCTTTTTTCTGTGTGAACCTGATGTCCCAAATATGGTAAGAGGCGTTACATTTTCGTCACACGCTTGCAGTATTCGACCAATCACTACGCACTGGTTAACTGGCCAATCATAGCACACCTCGCTTTTCAGAGTGACGAGCTTTGTAAAAAATCTGCGCGTTTCTGAGAGGCGGGGCAAAGTACTGTGTTTTTTTACCTTAAATCGTGTATACACATTGCATTACATCTAAAACAAACGATAGTATTCGTTTTAGCCGTGTCATATGACCCCTTTAATATCATGACAATGATTTTATATAGCAATTTTGTAAATCACAATCTTGCATGAACTCAAGGATTAGTTAGCACTATTGTTTATGTGCATTGAATTGTGTTTTAATTTCTGCCTGTACGTCTACAGGGAGTTGTTTCCTGTCTTGAAGAGCAGTTCAGTCCTCGGGTGCAGGCAGAGTTCTCTGTATTAGTAGACGTGCTCCACAGCCCAGAGATGTTGTTTCCCGAGTCGGCGCAGCTACGCTGTCAGACTGGAGTCTTTATGTCCAAGTGAGATGCACACCCACATCAAACAAATTAAAATCATGCGTCAATCCGTGATGTATATATATTAAAAAGGATCAATGGCGGTGTTATGAATAGGCCCAGATTGTAAATCCCCTCGAATATTGTGAACAGGTTCCAAACAACTGACGTCAAAAACATCCTTGACTGATTATATGTCGCTTGTACAAATGAGTTTTAAAAATATAAGCATCAATTTAAGTGTAATACAAAACATGTTCGTGCTTGTATATGGGCCATTCTACAGAATTCGTGCAAACTACTGTCCCACATCAAAAATGCACATTTAAAAAGCATTCAAGTATTAAAATCTTAGTTGTTTACTTAGATTCTTAGATCATCTTTCGAAACCCACAATAATATTTATAATATCAGTAAGCTTAATATATATATAATCATCATTGATTGGGTACGTTCAATTGAGAGATGGGTGTCCCGAACCCAAACCCCTAAATTTCAACTTGTGAAAATTATATAAAAAATTGCATTTTTTACCATTGTCGTTTTTAAATATATCGTTTTTAAAAACAAAAAATTAAAGTTAAGTTTAAAAAAATATTTATTTCATATTTTATTTTTAAATTATTAAACTTTTCATGTCACTACCAAAACAGTGTATGTTTTAGTCCATTGGCTTAGACTGATTTTAGCCACACCCCTACATTTTTTATCAAGAATCATTACCGTGTCCCTCTCTCTAATAGCTACATGGTGAGTAGATCGGTCTTATCATTCTGAAGTAAATGTGTTCAAAAGTCTGAAAATCTGTGTGTAACTTCTGTACCAAAGATCTTTTTTCTGCAATTAAGAAACATTTTTGGACGTTATTCCATAAAATTGGGTTTTTATGTGTGTACATCTGTTCAGAACTGTGCTTGCAAACCATGTGCTGATTAGCATCTTTGAGCTAGGCTCAAAAGTATTCAAAAATTGTCACTACCAAAACGGTCACAACCGAAATGTATCACTGGGTATCATTATTTCGGTAGTGACAAAAATTGTTTCGGTAGTGAGAAAAAGGGACACTTAATCCTTTGTTTGGGGAAATAAACAAAACTCAATACAGTTATGCAAATCATTAGTATTTTAGTATGTTTTAGTAGTGATATGGTACGGTATGTGAGCTGTAGGTTTTCTATTAGATATTTACTGTCAGATGTGTGTCTGCTATATGTGCTGGCTGCGTATGTGCAACATAGTTAGTTATTTTTATTAACATAAAATGTTGAAAGTCTGATTCAGCTGTGCAAATCAAATATTGTGATCACTACCAAACATTACCATCACTACGGAAAATTAGGGGTGTTGGGAAAAATCGATTCACCTAACTATCGCAATTCTTTTTAAAACGATTTAAAAATCGATTGGTTTATCTCAGAATCGATTTATTTTTTTATTTTACTTCTCCTAAGCGGTGGTGGAGTTACCACTTTTATTCCAACAGAGGGCGTAAAGCATATGTTTGTATCTGTATTAGACGATGTCGTATCCGTTTTAAACTGGCGCGAGGACGCAAAAATCATGGCCGAGTCAGCGGATCAAAGCTCGGAAATTATTTCGGCACCTTCACGTTTCAAATCCCAAGTGTGGAAGCACTTTGGATTTTACACTTTACCGGGAAAAGCAGCGCTAGACATGACTAAAACGGTATGCAAACTCTGCCATACACTGAGTTTCATGGTTCAAGGTACTTTTTAAAATATACACTGTGTATGTGTATGCTCCTGAAATAAAAGTTAAGAAAGATGTGATGCATTGTTTTTGTTAATATGACTCATAATATACAGCAGGGCTATTCAATTAGTTGTCATGAGGGCCAGTTCATGAAAAGCATCCCAAATGCGGGGCCGGAGAGATATGGCTTGCAATATGAGGGATGACACAACAACAATAAGAAATCCGTTTGATTTTTTCCCAAATTCCGTTTTTTCTGTTTTAATTTTTCTGCATTTTCCGTCCTTCACTATACAATAGTAATATATTTGCCTACATGAAAAAAATACTTCAGTATACTACAGTATTCACTTATAAACTATATTAAAAGCCTGCAGTAGATACAGTACGTTGAACCATACAGGGGAAAATAGAAATAATAGAATCTTACATAATACATTTGAAAGATTCTGTGCCATTCCGCGTTATACAGCAAAATCTGTTTAATGCCTGAAATCCGTGATTCAATCTTAGGGCCGTGTATGTTGTATTTTTACATTTTTGCCCCATAAGACACACAAAGTTTTTTCCTACATTTAAACATGCTGATGTTGTATGTTAAACTGCACAACAACAACATCGGTGCATTGTAAGATGCTCAAGCAGGCTTTTCTACATTCAAACATGTTCATTTGTTGTATTTTAAAACTGCATAACAAAAAAGGAAACTTCAGTGAGTGAAACAACATTAACCTACACAGGCGCTATTCTCCGCCCTTGCCTCTGTACTTTTGAAATGGTGGTCCTATTCGTGCTAGCAAAATGTCAACTAATAAAAGTTATCATCCGTCATCGTCCTGTTCAGGGCGTCCCACAGGAGAGAAGGCTTGCGAGTCGCGCTAATCGCCTAACGTCACGTGACTCCTGCTTGGTGTTTGTACAGCTCGTGCTGAATGGAACAGGCGCGCGTCACTTCAGTACTGTAGGGTCCGTTCCCGACTGAACTAAATTTATTCTACAGATTCTTTTTCACACTATGCTACTTGAAGGGCCGGAACAAATTACATCGAGGGCTGGGTTCGGCCTGCGGGCCGCCAATTGAATAGCCCGGATTTACAGATTTACAGTCTCTTCAATGGTATGATCAAGTATTTTCCTAGTCTTTAATAAGAAAACAAAAATCTCAATAAATTGTAATATCGACTCGCAATAGTTATATAATCGCAATACTCAATATTCGCAATATATATTGAATCGGCACACAAGTATCGGGATAGTGTTGAATCGGCAAAGTAGTGTATCGTTACACCCCTACTGAAAACCCCTACGTGTGTCACGACCAACACATGGGATGTTTTGTCAAAAATAAAGTATATATTAAATTATCAAATAAGATGTTATGATAGTGTTTTGGTTCAATGTATATATAAAGTAATGAATCCTTAACTTTTTTAAAATAGCACAAAATATATTTAAAAAGTAGATTTAAAACAAACTCTTAATATGTAAATATAATCCTTATTAAATTATATATCATTGTGTTTCGGTAGTGACAAAATTTGGGGAGAGGAAGAATTTTCCAAAACTTTCTAAAATTACTATATGAAAATTAACTGCACAATTACTAGGAATGTGTAACTTTGATGTTATACAATTTACATACATTACAAAATTCTGGGGATTTTTTTTTTTTTTCGAGATGTTTCTAACTCTGATTTTGCAATTCTGTAGAATAGATATATGCATCCGAGCCCGTTCTGCTTTGCTTAGTTACCAGCGGCATCATGTATGTGTAGAGCTTATTTGCTGTGAATGTGCCTGGGCGACTAAGTGCCTTATTTAAGCAATTTCCTGCATCTGCGTCTGCACGCTGTTTCTCTGAAATCAAAGATACGCTCTACATGGGAGGTTAGCTTGTAGGACTACGTGACTAGGACATAAAACCCATTGTAGTTTTATCATCACATTAGTCATAAATTCTTTGGATCATTTCCAACTTTCCATTCATTATTAAAATTGATAGCAAATTATTCATAATGCATAAACTATTCAAGTGCCTTATTTTATATGTATATTTTAGTTTCAAGTTGTGAAATGTCATGTCATGTGTCTCGCAGGCTCATCAAACACACCAAGAAGCTCATGGAGAAAGAAGAGAAGTTGTGCATTAAGATCTTGCAGACCCTGCGAGAGATGCTGGATAAAAAAGAGACATTTGAGGAGCAAGTAAGTGTGATGGATCCTATCTATCTCCTTGTGGCTTTTTGGTCCCTTTTGTTCATTAATTCACTTCTTTCTGATTGAAAGAAACAGAAAAGCAGTATTGCAGAAATTTGTCTCTGTCTTATGTCTTACTATATATGCACATACTGAACATTACGCTACAAGTCTCAATCAAACCATTGACCAAACTGATATCGTACCCATTGGGTTTCCTTTTCGCAAACAAAACCTGAATAATTGACTTTTTATAATAGATAATTAATGTGAATTACTTTAGTAATATTATTAAAAAAATTATATAACCAAGTTTAGTTTAAAAGTAGCATTTCATAAGTATTCTGATATTTGTATTTGTAATATATCTAGGTTTATTATAGATTTAACAAAATGAAAATCTTTTCTATGGAAGCATATTGGTAGCAATTTTCAAATTGAAATACAATTTGCAAAATGGCAATGCAGTATGTAAATTTACAATGCATTTATGTCTTTAAATATACATTTAAAATAACATACTGTATGTGCAACATTAGGTGCAAAATGAAAATTCAATAATATGATTTACATTTGTCAGTTCCTACAATGTAATTTAAATGCATATTTTAAGTTGCAAAATGAAAATGGAAATGCATTCCCGTATTGATTATATATAATTAACAGTTTAACAGTGTTTCTTAAGATCACTAGGTGTCTGTAGATGATAGAACTAGTAGCTACATTGTTAAAACATCTCGCAGAAAATTCTCTGCCTTATCAAGCCGTGGTTACACATGACTTTTCGTTCCATTGACTTCCATTCATACGCATGCAAATGCATCAGACTTGAAAGGCAAGCCCGTCCGAAGATATTTCGCATTTCGCTGTGAAGCAAAGTTCAAGTTTGGTGAACTCTGACCTGCGAATTTGCGTCACGTGAGTGCGTGAGACCAATAGAAGATCAAAATGTCACAGTGTGACCTCTCGGTACAGAAATGTAAAAAATGGAGGAATCGCTCCCGCACATTTTCGTACCACTGTCCGACCAAATTTTGCATGCTCAAGGTCTAGTCTGACCACAGCATAAGGGTGGGGAGCTCGCTATGCTGAACGTCTCGCGTTAACTTTATCATAAGCATGCAGATGCGTCTTCATCATGAACCCATTCAGTATTTTGTAAGTATAATGTCTTCACACAATCATTCAGAAATTGTCGTTTTGTGAGACTGTACAGCGCAAACATGACCCAACCATGTGGAAAAACCCAAGTACACCTGTCTATACTGTGGAACTTTCATGCTTTGACCGATCCACTGTAACTCGATTCCTGAAGTTACGAAAACGTTGCGGCACAAAAACAATTTCTGAATGATTATGTTAAGATATTGACTAAGAAGACAACAAATACTGAATTGTGTCGATGATGAAAACGCGTATGTGCATGCCATTTAACATTTTGATCAGCTCTTCAGCTGTACTTGTTTCCAACACCTCAAAACAACGCACGTAACGAGCGATGCTGGCTTTGCCTTCACGCAATGACGCTGTATCGGGGAGGGGGCGTGGCCAGTTCGAAATGCCTTCTCAAGTCCATATTGAATTTTGCAACACTCAGCACGCTGTGTGTAAATGAAAATGCAATCCCAATGTTCAACCTCTTAATGTTCATGCATTTAGGGAAAATAACATCTGAATGATCATTTTGCCACAGTTTTGCTTGGCTATCTTAAACGTATATAATCAGGCCGGGGAATGAATTTTCATTTTCATTTTGCAACTTACAGAGCATTAAAATATGCGTTTAAATTACATATTAAAAGTAGTGTAAGAACTGACAATTGTAAATTATATTATTGAATTTTCATTTTGCACCTAATGTTGCACATATGTTATTTTAAATGTATATTTAAGGACATTAATGCGTTGTCATTTTACATACTGCATTGCCATTTTGCAAATTGCATTTCAATTTGAAAATTGATGCCAATACGCTTCCATACTTTTCAAGTATGCTTTGAAAAAGCCACCACCTTAAGTGCCTTTTTGTTGGTTACAAGTACCTTTTGTCGGGAATCTCGGGCTTCTCTCACCTTTCATTATGTACACATAGAGAGGATATTGTTTTGGTCAATCACCCGACACCTGTGATGGCATAATGCCTTTAGGAAAAGTTGTTGCCATGCCAACTACTACCAGAAGAGGGCGCTAGCAACAAATACAATGGCATTGAACCTGATGACCCCGCCCCTCTGCTGTAGAGGAGAGAGAGTGCGGGTGTGCTAGGTGAAGCGTAGCTCTTGGTCCTCTGCAGTGTGGTTGGCGTCTGTGGCAGGGTGGATGCTGGGAGTCCTGAGCTCCAGACAGTTAATCAGCATTCAGCGGAGAAACAATCCTGCGCTGTCACATGAGCAAAGGCACATGAGGACACGCTCGTAGTGTTAGAGCAAGTAGCCATAGCATCCAGCAAAAAGAATCAATAATGCAGAGCTGACTACAACCTTGCCCATGGAGGGAGAGATAGCAAGAGGACTGTTTTTAATAGCTGTTTCGTTGACAATACTGTACCTCAGTAAAGCTTGAGTTTTTGAAAGTTTTCAATTTTGAGGGATTGGTCTTTATTTTTGTGTATGTTGTGTTTGCTCTTTTTTTTTGGTCAATGAATCACAAGCATTATGATGTACAAGATTAAAATGTACAAGACTTGACAAGTGTAATGGTGAAATGGGTAATTTTTTCACCGCTAGCATCACCACACAGAAGTGCAAAATAATGGCTATAATCAAACAGGTTTTCTGAACCCTCCCCCCATCTGTCATAAACATATAGTCCCGCCCCAAACTCACATAATTGGTTGAACCAGTGCTGCTGTGTCCAGAGCCTTTGAGACAGAGTCGCGTCAACTCTGTGGACTCGGACCATTTTTTTTCACAGCAATGGCGGTTCATGGAGCCTCTGAATAGTTCCCGGAACTTACAGCAATGCATGGAGCTGTAAAAAACAGACCGATTTTTAACTCATTTAAAGATGCAAGTCGATTAATGAATTAAGAAATAAAGAATTAAAAGGAAAAACATAACTTCCTGGAACTATCTGAAGGCTCCAGGAATCACGTGACACGCGAAAATGTTGAACTTCTGTTATCTCGACTCTCTTTCTCAAGGCTCTGGCTGTGTCAAGCTTGTCGGGATATGGAGCTATTTTTGATGGCACCGCAGTGTTTATACTTTTAAAATGCCTTACTCATAGTTTTCTCGGTGTATTATGCCAGACCAAGTAAAAATATATTAAAACACACTTTAGAAGCAGTTGAGACGCGTTCTCCAACCCGAGGTTTGCTTCATTCCACGTCCGTGTTTGTGTGTTTATACTGAAACTGACTCGTTCTCTGTGTGGTTTGGTTCCTTTGCTGTGTTATTCCTGCCCTGAGAGTGGTGCTGCAGTTTCACGCAGGCCTATTCTGCACAGACCAGCGGCTCCCCGGGGAGAGAGAGAGTAGGAGGGGGGAGCATGTGAGAAGCCATGTGAGGGAGGAGAAAAAGCATGGCGCAGCAGCAGGCAGAGGGATTGGAGAGCAGCCGTGTCTGCTGAGTCCATGAGGAGTCTGAGCGGGGGGGTGTTTACGTAACCGGCCTGCAGTGTCTGAGCCAACCTCACGTGTCTCATCACGTTCTCTCTCTCTCTCCCTCTCTCGGCTTGGTTTTGTCTGTCTCTCTCATCGTTTAGGGCTTGTTTATCTCAGTGTTTTTCTGTAAGGCTTTGATTTTGTGTGTGTGCGTGTTTGAATTCTTGAATAACTAGAATCTATTCTCTCTCTCTTTTAGTTGATTTGCAGAAAATGTTCAATTGCTAAAGTAGTGAAAAAATAAGAGTCATATAAAATGTCAATAGTCTAAATTAAGCATTTTAGTAGTAACAGATGAAATAAAACAATGGCGTGAAATGAATAATAACAATGCTGAATAAAAACGGAAATTATAAATCTTCAAAAATGAAAGTCAAATTAAAAGTGACATTAAATGCACAAAGAATTAAAATGGATCAAATCTGTCTTATTCTCTTTCTGTCTCTTTCTCTTATGACTTTGTGATTTGGTTGCTGAGCAGCAGGTCATGACTCATGAGCAGATATAATTGGCCTTGGTCTCTATCTCTCGCTCTCTCTCTCTCTCTCTCTCTCTCTCTCTCTCTCTCTCTCTCTCTTTGTCAAATGATCTTCTGTGTAAACGTGGTGGACGAGGTGAATATGAGTGTGTTCCCGTCTGCACACTATGTACAAAATGTTGTAATGTCGAGCAGGTGCTGTTGTTCAGCTGTAATCTTAGATTGGTGGTAATGCCCAAATGGTCACAACAGAACATAGACCACAAAACTTGGGGAACTGTGTCTTTATCTTTCTGTTTTCCCCAGTGTTTATACAGTTTATAGATCTATAGCTGGTGTGTGTGAGGTTTAGGGTACACAGGGTCACTTAAGGTTGCAGGGAGGGTTTGGTTCCTATGAAGGGATCCTAAAACTGTTTGTGTGTAGTTTTGATTATTGTGTTTGGAGCGTTGCTTTTTTGCAATGAATTTCTGACATAAAGGGAAACAACAGGTGCATTAAAAAACATTAAATACGTTTAAATGAAATTCAAATATATTTTAAACACATTTTCTTATTATATTTTATAATATTACATTTTCATTTATTATTTCATTATAATTACTGACACAATTACGTTGAAAAATCTTTTTTACAGTAACCTAGAATAGAAAAACCTTTTGTTCTAAGCCATGTGATGGTAAAGGCTTTTATTTTAAACAAAAATAAAATTGTTTCTGTATGTATAAATAGTCTTATCTTGCATTCGTTTGTGACTTTTAACTCGATGTTGACTTTTAAATAAACGTGCTATGTCCTCAGGGATTTGTTTTTGTACAGCACTAACGTAGTAGATTACATCATAGTTTGGCTTAATTCAGTACAAATGTTGGCAGGTTCTTGAGGGCGTTCTCACATCTCAGGCACGAGGGTTCATCTTTTTCAGAAAGCTATAAAAGACCATAAGCACAACTTGGTGTATGTGTAAAAACCTTTTGAAAAGCATCCAAGCCGCTTGTGTTCCTCAGCGAGGACTTTTTCTCTTTTCCAGGATCTTTCTGTTCCGTGCGTCCAGCTCTTATTACAAAACGTTCACAAACCGCTATGTGTTATGTACTGACATCAAGTTCTGGAATGTATTTGTATGCATGTGTGACACAGAGCACTACCTCACGTTCACGAGCGAAGCGTGCCCTTGAAGTAAGCTCTCTCATGCGACTGCAGTGTGTTTGCGGTGACTAACTTGGTGTGTACGTGTGTGATGACTTGGTGTGTGTATAAACGGGCCTCTCCTGTTTGTTGACGAAAGGAAGAAAAGCCCCGTTACATAACACACCATACTTCCCTCTCTCTCTTTCTTTCTCTCATCCTGTCTATATCTCCCTCCAGCCAAGTTTCACACTAACGCCCAGAGGCAAAGCAGCTTTTCAGATTAACAACCTCACACAGTTAAGCCCCTCACACACATGCAGATGCGCACATGCGCCGCTGGCGGTGGCCGAGAGTGTACATGGTCTAAAACGCGTCCGCACGTATGCACACTTGTGTAAGGAGGTGTCCCTGATGGGTGCAGTGGAATACGACTGTTTCAGCCCACACACATTCACCAGATCGTTTAGAGCTCCCAGACGAAAAACCTACACACACACACACACACGTTTAACCCTAGACTGTTCCGAGTGGTCAGACGGAGGCTGGTGTTTAATCTCCAACGGCACCCTGGTATTGTGGGGGCGAGTTTTTCATGGGCAGTGAAAAATCTAGTTGGGTAATATTAGCCCTCACTGCCTATGCGGTCTTTGCCTCTGAAACACCTTTTTTTCTGCTGATATAACAAAGAACGTTATTACAGTTTAATGAAATGTTATGAAAACAAATCATTTTGTTATAAAATATACAGTGCATGTGCACCGATGAATCAATTACCATAAGACCAGCAAGGACATTTATTAAGAAATGGTTTAGTTCCGAGTTCACATCTTTATTGGTAGAGCACCAGCTGTTAGTGTTATGCTGGCTTCACACCAAATGCGAATTAAGCGATTTGCATGAGTAAATTACATACAAAGTCAATGCAAAGATGTGAATAAATGCGAACTCGAGGCAGGCGACGCGATTAATTTCAACTCGAGCAAGAAGTTTGCGCAAAGAGCTCTTTGACGCCTACTGTTTGACGGGTCCGGACACGTGAAGGCACTGCCTGTCGCGTGATATTTTTCACGTCACTCACGTGAAAATAACAAACTTTTCCCACAAGTAATAAAGAGCGTGGAACGCGATTGTTTGCGTTTCGTGTGAACACACCATTAGTGGGTTTTTATATAGTCTGACCTTTGCTGTGCTGTTAAACCTGAAAGTGTGTTTGTGTGTGTGTGTGTGTGTGTGTGTGTGTGTGTGTGTGTGTGTGTGTCTTGTGTTGTCTTAACCCTCCACCACCACCTAAAGAAGTCATCAAGTGTGTGGTCGCCATGGAAATGAATGGGTACATGTGGTTCATTTGCATTTTGTCAGTAAAAACACACCTGTAGATGATACCACAGGAGGTCCACGGTGCTCAGAAGGTATGGGCTTTACTGAGGAGACTTCAGGATCGGGATGTACTCCGCAAGAGCATAGATCATGTTCCTTATAGATATGCATTGGGGTGTGACGAGACACTTATCCCACGAGACGAGATTTTTAGACTTTTTTAAAGAAATCCTCAATGATGAAATATATAGGGAAAAATAGTCTCTTATTCGCCTTAAAAACATAAAATTGCAAAAAAATTAGGCATTATAAAATCAACTTGTTTTATGAAACAAATTAAACTTCTTTTTTTATGAATTATATTATGCGGTAATTAACAATATGTAAACGCAGCAAAATGTTTTGTCACGGACTCAACTGACGGGCAGTAATTGCACAAAATTATGCTTTGTTTGCTTAACAGGTGCAGCTTTTAGTAAAGAGCGGCTGTACCACTTAGGGAAAAAGCGAGATGAGACCGACGCGACCATGGATTAAGAACACATCTTCACATAGTTGACCAAATTAAAATGTATTTTTATACTGCACATCAGTAGAGTTTCAAATAATCAAAGCTGCATCAGTCAAATAACAAATGCAAGCATAAACAGAAGTTAAGATTATATTGATTAGATACATGATGCGTGTTACGTTTATGTTTATTTCTTTAAAATTTTAAAGTAAAGTTGCAATATTTATTTATATTATAATCTGCGCAACCATGCCGTAGCCTTTCTTTGATGATGTTGCAGAGCGTTTTTTGTCTGCGAAGTCCTCTTCAACGGATATCCCGTGCTCAGGGAGTAGGGAGCAGTGAACACTGCCTGGGAACCCTATCAAATGGAACGCAGCTCAGCACTCGATCATGCCGATAGAGTGGTTCAGAGATGACGTATTTCTGTAGACGTACCCCGGAAGTAAATGCCACGCTGGTTCCCTCGACCGAAAGCCTTTGCACTTTCCCCATAGACTTTTGGAAGATCGCAAAAATAAGCTCTGTGATTAACAAAGGTTTATGATGTTTACATGTTTTGTCTATCAAGATTATCTTTCCAAATGAACACAACAGTTTTTACTTTTGAAGCCGAAATACAATCGGCAGAAGATAAAAGCTAACACGATGCTATAAACAGACTACACTTAAGTTCGCTCGATATCAACGTCACCACCACCAAGCCTCCAACAACTCTTACAAACTTGATTAAAAATGTGTTCCCTGGTAAGTAATTACTCTGTGAATGAATCCGCATCTACGTTTTGAGGGATTTGTGCATGTTGCATTATTTGTGAGCTTTATATGCGCAATGATGTTTAACGTCCCCGCCAAAGGAAGTAGTCCCTTTTAGCAACTTGTTAGCAACCGCCGTTTTTAAGAGACAATAGGCTTTAAAATACCCCAAGCGCGTTATGATTGATGAGTTTTATGTCATAGAATAAAGCTAGAAAATATTTAGAGGTTTTGTTTACCACAGACCTTATTTTGGGAGATTTACCAAAAACCCATTAAAAAAAACCCATAGACTTTGGAGCGATGGAACCGGAAGTCCTAAAATGCTTACTTGCTTCCGGGTTTTGCATACAAAAATACGTCATCTCTGAGCCTCCCTATTGCGTGAGGATAATAGGCTTGTTCGAGATGGCCAAATTCTGCACAGGATCGATCACCGGTGATCAGCGCAAGATGCATGCCGGTTAGAAATGTGTCCGAGTGACGTCCGCCTTGCTCTGATGTCATGCTGACGTGTGCCAAAAAACTCTCGCGGCGGCGAGGCGGCCTGGCTTAAATCTGCAGGCGAGCGCAGTTGTTTCCTCCCGACTGCGTTGATGAAAAGCTCGATGGGAAACGACTTGCTGACGACACCGCTTAAATTCTCATTGTGCAAGAATGTCAGCTGATATCTTTTTTTTAAAGTGTTCGATTAATAAGTCCATTAACCGAAGTAGATTTATTTTTTGTGATTTTTATGTGGAAAAGCACACCTATGTGAAATAGGCCTATTGTCCTCATAACCACCTTCATGTAAAAGCAGTGGCAATTCAATTGCATCGATTTCATCTGCGATAAAAAGCTCTTTTTTATTAAAGTATAACAAAAACATTACAAAACAAGATTGTATACAGTTTACATTCAAAAACATCCATTTTAAGAGGGGCTACGACAAGAAAAAATTATAAAAGATAATACAAACCAAACAACAAAGAAGACAAAAAAGAAATAAAAAACTAAATTGTCAATCCATCCATATAAATAAATACAAAACAAGAAATGTAATTTATATTATCTAATAAGTCTAACAAAATTCCAGCTTTTTATTATTTGCTTTTGACAGCGTTTTTGAATATTGTCCCAAATAATTTTTAAATACTATAAACCGGGTGATTTAAAAAAATTACATTTGGGAATAAAATTCTCAGCTAACAAAAGTAAGTTATTAATAAAAAAAAACCTTTCACCTTTTTCCATATTTAATTTTATATAAACGACATGTTAAATTTAACCATAATTATTGCACTTTGTCCAGGAATGAAAGAAAAATATGCTCTGAAAGAAAATATGCTCTGTGTTTTCTGGAAATTATTTACAGAATTTACACAATATATAAACTCTCCAGAAGGATAAATATCACATACAATTTTTAAATGAATTTCTTTGATAAACTGGAAACTTTAAATAGGAGGTTCTAATATGTTTAAGCATTCATTTGCCAAAGAAAATATCTAAATTCTTTCTTACAGCCTTGACATGGTTGAGAGTTTGTCTAATATAAGTTTTAGAACATTTCGCACTTTTAAGCTCAGTTGGCCCAAGGATCTTCTGCAGAAGAAAGAAAGTCACTGGAGTTTCGGATGACAAAGGTGAATAAATCTTTGTCTTATTATATGTTCAATATCATTTAAAGAAGTATAAAGGGCCTGGTGGAGGCTCTTTCAGAAATGACACCTCCACCTAGAAAAGACGGATACTTTATATAACTGCTTGGGCAACAGATGTTATCAGTGTTAATTATCAGAATCACGGATGCTGTTCGCTTTTATTTGCTTTTATAGTGGATTTATCACACGAGCACAGCAGCTGTAATTGAGTCCTAAGTACCTGTTTGTGTGTAAATGCTCACTTCAGTGGGCAAGTGTTCGGGTGTGTAGGTTGTGCTGTTTTTCCCCTGGTTCTCTGATGTCATACAGTTCATCTTACAAACACGTTCTGTGCCCCTAACGACATTAGGCGATCACATGCCCTACTTCCGAACAGCCATCTTCAGCAGTGCTTGTTTATTTGCCTGCTGATGTTTGTCTTGGACCAGCCTGAAAATCAACAATCTCTCCAATTGCTCTCACATGCGGGGCTAATTTGTTTTGCTGCTGGTGGCACTGTTTATGAGGAGAACCGCACTGAACACTGCTGCCACTGAGAGCAGGTCACAAGGGACCTCGGGACCAATCGCAGAACGGTCAGGCCACTGGACTGGGTGGATGCTTACAGGAATCTTGAGTTAGTGACGCCCTCTTGTTCTGCTCTTTGCTGTTAAATACGTGATGAGGAATACAATGTGTTATAGTAAGGAAATGCAGAGGATATGATAGTGATGGAAAAGTTATATCAGAATTATTGCATCACTGTAAAAAAAAGACTTACCTTCATGTTATGAAGCTTTTTACATTTGTGAAATCTTGACTCAGATCCTTCCATAGGTTGAGACATGGTCATTATGAGCTATGAAAGTCTGTCAAAGCAAGAAAGGCTTGCAGACGTTCTTCATGTTACTGTATGTACGCAATAACTTAGCATTTTTATGTGAACTGTTCCTTTAAGACAGAGCCAGTCCCAAGTTATCTAAGGTAGCATATGATGCAACAGAAACTCTTGAAAGAAAAAGCAACATGGAAACTTAAAGAAAAGACTTTATGCACTCCATGGACCTTAGAAACACGGTTACATAGAATTCTTGCTCACTCTTTCTTTCTTCCCCAGTTTTTGTTATGCTGGTGTTTTTCAACTCTGGAGAAGATATGTCCGTGATGTTCATGTCTAGACTGTCCGATGAGGTTTTAGGTGTATTGATTTTTCTCTCGCTCGTTCTCCTCAATAAATCCATTCCACCCAAAGCCAAAGTACTTGCTCTACCCTTAAAAATGGCAGCGCATAGTAGCAAAGTTTCACTCCATTAAGTTTACTGTGTCAAATTAGTATTGGAGGTCTTTTGGGTTGGGTGAGAAATTGCAGCTGCAGTGGTTAACATCTGAAGTAACCTCCTTGGCTGAAATCGGCAAGGAATGTTTGGGGGGTTATAGTGTGCCTCAGCTGTCAATTTATTATACATTATGTTGGACATTTTTTAACTTTTATTATACTGTGGCATTATAACCATAGGACACTTGATGCATGTTTGCAGGCATCACTATTAGTATTGCTGATAAGTATTGAACTTTGAATGATGAATAATACCTCATTGCGTATGCATTTTTATCTTTATTCCCTTCTCCATTTGGTTACACTAGTACTCTAGAAATACCGTAGTTCACCTTTAAATGTGTAAATAAAACTCAATACTGCATGAAAGGGATGACTGCTCTTGTGTTGCTTGGGTGCAATCTTATGTATAGATTTTAATCCAGTGGACGTTGCCGCAAGCGCTGGTTTAATGTTCTGACACTCTTTCTCTTTCTCCCTCCCTTCTCTCCTCCTTTAATCAATTTTTTAACACATCCAAAACTTGGAAAACAGACTATGGCAGCTGTAACCCTAGAGCAGAGCCCCATGTGCTGTAATTGCAGTCGATATGACCCAGTGGGGAGCCGTGAGGCCTTAAACTGAGCCTGAATCAGACTCTCTCTCTCTCTCTCTGGATCTCCATCCTGAGCACTCGGGCACCTGCAGACAGCAGAGCAGGGCATTTTTAAGCTCGCTGGAGCATCCCAGGCTTAGCCGGGCCAGACGCAGTGTGGCGTGCCCGTGCACATTTTAAAGAAGTCAGCTACCTCCACTCCCCTAGTGTATCTATTCTTCTATCTCTCCCTCACCCTTGTCTCTCTCTATATATATCGCCCTCTCCTTCTCTGTCTTGCTGCTTTATCTCTCTCTCTGTCTCTTTCTCTTTGTTCCCACCGTCCTCGCTTCACCTGCACTGATGGTTTTTTCCTCTCCCATGCAGCAGCAGACGGATGAGTCAGACCGGTCCCATTACCTTCATCTTTCACTTTTCCTTATTTGTCTTCCCATCTAAAATCCCCTGCAGAAGTGCAAGAAAACCTGCAGCAAGGATGCTGAACTCCCCCACTTCAGCTGATTTTGTGAGAAAGCGAACAGATTCTGAGAAAACATGCGAGAGTAAATAGGTGCATGCCGTGTAAATCTATATGGTTGTTGTGAGTCACAACTAAGTGTTTCCATGGCTTCTAGAGCGTTGTTATGCAGATGTTAGGGTGTCATAGGTGATTGCTAAGACAGTGGTTGCTATGGGGGCCAGTGCATCGTTATGCAGTTGTTTGGGTTTTTGGACTGGTTGCCATTGCGTTGCCATGCAGTCGCTTGGTTTTTCTGATTGCTTGCTCTTGGAAGTCTAAGAATTAGGGGTTTAAACAAAGTTAGGTGTAAAGTATGGGCGTAAAGGGAAAATATATACTCTGTCATTATTTGTTCCTCATGTTATTCAAAACCTGTAGATGACTCTTTCTTCTTTGGAACAGGTATTTTGAGATGTCTCCGTGGTTTTGTCTCCAAACAATAAAAGTCATTGGGGTCCAGTGTCGTTTGGTTACCAATATTCTTTAAAATATCTTAATTTGTGCCAGAAGAAAGTCAATGACATTACGGTGAGTAAATGATAAAAGATTGTTCATTTTGGGATAAAGTATCTTTTCAACCTCAAGTACGAATTGCAATCATGATGCTTGCCTTCACAAGTGTTCGGAGTTTTTATCAGATCCTAATGTTCACCTGCTGTGAGTGTGTGTGTCGGTTCATCCAGACAGTCGGAGCAGACACAGTCTGCACTGACTGCTGATGAGGCCGAGTGTTTACTGAGAGCAGGAACATCAACAACACGTGCTTGTCGGAGTGGGAGAGGAAAGTGTCTTCTCTCTGTGGCAGTTTGTCATTCTCCTGATGGCGTGCACGCGGCCGCACGGATCTCGCGTGTCATCCTCTTGAGCGCCGCAGCGCAGAAGGTTGTGATAATTGTCTAAGCATTTCTGCCATTTTCTGAACTTTAAAGATGTTGATGCATAATTCAGAATGCCTTCTGTTCATCTGGATAGATTAAAAATGCAGTGTCATGTACTGTATATATTGTTATTCTCATTTTTTAACAGTACAGAAAGTTAGGATTAGAAGTGATAAAAAAGAAGATAAAAATCGAATGTTTTGTTAATGAATGATAAATGTAACTCTTTTTATTGATTGATTATAGATTTAAACGGTTATCAATTTATAGGAAATCCAAAACAGTGTATAAGGTTAAAACATTATAATAGAGACATGTTTGCCACTGTGCTGGTTTCCATAGGAACAAAGATAACTTTAGTGACATCCAGTTATGTCATTTTCTCTTGCCACCTCAAAAAGTTGCAACTGTCTTCTACCGGATGTATAAAAGAGAAAGAACAGGACAAACATGAAGAATTACCAAGAAACAGGAGAATATTAGGCAAGCAGACACAGATTCTGTACCACCCTGCTCCCTCCGTCGTGCCTTCCACTTGATCGCTCAGCAAGCTGCCACCAGGTGTTACGTAACTCTTTCTCTCTCTCTCTGTTAATCTTTCTCTCTCGCTCTTTCAGTCTCTGTGCCAGCCCCCTCACTCTCTCACTTTTTCACACGTTCAGTTTTCTCTCCCACTGGGAAATAGATTTTTGAGGCGGCCGTCTGCTTTCTACCTTCGGCTTTCACCCTCTGCCTCCCCAAGGTTTCCGCTGCACTTCTGGCATAATTACAGCAATTACGACAGTTTATTCCAGTTATGTAAAACGTTATCCCATGTGAGCGTGAGTTTTTATCCGACACGGTTGGGAGGGAAACACGTAAAAGTGTGAGAAGATTCAGAAGAGGAAATGAAAGTCACTCACATTTTTTAAGTTTTGTATGGTTATATGAAATTAATCATTTTTTGAAGCGACAATAAAAGCATTCATTACTTATTTGACGCAACTATAACTTTTAGTTAATAAAACACAAATTAGTTATTGAGCAAGTATCTAAAAATTAATTCATCAAAACGGTCTCCTTACCTTTGTAAGTTAAGCTGTCGGGTACAAGTTTGTGGGAGTTTGACATGATTTGACTTTAAGACATGTAAACATAAGTACGTAAATAACCTGCAATACAAAAATTCATTTTTTAAACGGAGATGGCAATGTTACGGATTGCAGCTAACAATGTCAATAATAGGTTTAAGGCAAATTAAATGTAAGGCCAAAATTTAGTTTTGAGGAGGTTTATAATCTATTATATTTCATTACTGTGAACACAGAATGTGTGCGTTTACAAACCGAGGAAATATTTTACATTTCGTCGCCTTAGAATGATAAGGTTCTATCAGACATTTTGGTCAAAATTGAGTTATTCACATTCTTTTTCTGTGACAACTTCTTTACAGTATGCCATGCTTTTTTTTAAATGTGTGATTTTTTGGACTTTTTTTAAGAAAACAAAAAGGTTCTATCTACAAAATCGAATTACAATTTGGTGCTATAAGGTTCTATCTGCAAGAGCCAATCAGCACTTTGAATACACACAAGACGACCAATCAGGATCATCTTTCTTTGTCATGTAACCTGACTCCTCAGTGACGGGGAATATCTGAGGGAACAGTGCAACACAAAACAATGTTTAAAAGAAACCTCAAGGTTGACTGTTTTATTGATACTCTGGTCAACGAGAGCAGCTCAAACGACAGTATTTTTTGTTTCGTTTAGGTTTTGTTGAGGAGATTAATTTTTTTTATATTTATTGACACAACACTAGCCAGCAGCGCTAGCTTCCTAATACCTGTGTTTACATAGACTCTCATAATGCAGTAATATAATATCATAATGCCAAATAGTCAACAACGTCAAAAGTCTTGATTACAATTATGTTTTTTCAGCCATACTCATCTCTAAAAAGTAATTTGATCTGTCCCACCGTCTGTGGACAAAACATCGATACAACATTTAGCACGGCCTTTTATGCTCGACTTGAACAAGAAAAAAGCATCCTAAAATATGAAATAAGTGTCATAAAAGCCATGTAAATGTACCTTTTTTGCACATTATTATACACTGATTTTTATGTTTTAACAAAAGTTATAAGTAAATTGTTTGTGTTGCTTGAAAATGTATTGCTTTAATGAATGTTTTGCAGATAGAACCTTATAATTCTAAACCGAAAGTGATTTTTCAGAATCAGAAGGTTCTATCTGCGTTTGACCTGTTCCAAAAAACCCCATTTACAAATTTCAGGAAATGTTGATATTGTACATTTGGAATACATTAAGGGTCTCTGTCTTTTTCATGTATAAAAGAGTTTTGTTCCTCATATCATTTTTGCTATATGAAATGCAAAAACTTTAAAGTTCAATATCTCAAAACTACTCCGACCACAGAAAGAACCTTACAGTATAATTCCAAGACGGCGATTTACTGAAACTTAAAATATAACTTAACTTATATTTACTATATACTGTATAACATTTTATGTGTGGTTATGGACAGCATGTCAACTGCCATAATGTGTCTCTTTCTTCCTCAGGGTAACATGCTGAGGAAGACTCTCCTCACCCATTACTTCGGCAACCAGCGGCCCCATGCCAAATCCCTGGACTACAGCAGTGGAAACAGCTCTTCCTCTGGAGGTACAGCACACAGTCGGCTCACAGTAAACAATCTCTCGCTTAACTTCACCTCTTCTCATACCTGACTCTAATGAAGACTGACTTATTCACTGTCTCAGCACAGCTGGTGCTGTCACTTTAAATACAAGACATAACATCAGTCCGGTACACAGAAACTCTCCAACAAATTATTTAAGAAATGAACTTCAGAAAGATCGAATGGTTCTTACGCGTCAACGCCACAGCTAGCTTGTGAGGCTGGTTGGGGAACGTTGCCCAAACGTTGATTTACCTAATCTGACTTGGGAAAATATAAACCCTGTTTTAATACCTAGTGAGGTGGCTTGCTGTCTATTCAGTTCGAATTTGGTTGGAACCCAATTTAAAACGAATGCTAAATAATGACAAAGACCTACAATATTGGTTTTGGACATGCACTGTATGAGAATATTTATGTATATTTTGTATGTGTTTAGAGGACAAACTAACAAAACAATCCTTTGACAGGAGTGTGATTATTGTACGGTTTCAATCACGCTGTAACAAAATAACTAAAACAGTGTTTTTGTGTGTACATGTGTGCATGTATATGTTTAGGTGGCTCTCCAGGGCAAGACCATGATAAGCCAGGCACTAGTGTTGCCGATATCCAGTGTATGTTAGACAGTGTTGGTGCTTCTGAGCTGGTCATCGATCTCATCGTCAGCTCTAAGAATGACCGGATCTTTGAGGAGAGCATTCTGCTGGGCATCGCACTCCTTAGAGGAGGGAATACACAGATCCAGGTAAGCACAGGTGCTGCCCAATGCACGCATATACCTGGATCTTGCAGGTGCCTGTGTTTGATGTCATTTCCTGTCGTCACACCCGCAGAACTCTTTCTATAATCAGCTGCATAAGCAGAAGAAGTCTGAGAAGTTCTTTAAGGTCTTCTACGATCGCATGGAACAGGCTCAGAAAGAGATCCGCTCCAGCGTGTCAGTCAACATGTTTGAGCTGAGCTGCAGGAGGAGAGAGGAGGAGGGAGAGGGTCTGGGAATGAGATATAAAAAAGGTAAACTTCCTGTTTTTCTGTTCATCCTAAAATAAGAAGAATATTATATATATATATATATATATATACTGTATATTATAGAATATATTTTTGCAGGATGACTTTAATGAGAGTTAGATTGCAGAAATGGGAATTTGGGCTTTGCTTAATTGTCTTGAAAATATGGTCACAATACAAAATCCCATTGGCCTTACAGTAGGCTTCATTTTCTTTACTAATTGTAAGTCACTAACAAATTGTGAATTAAGATTATTGCGAAATGTAATAATTCTTCAGGTGTAAAATATGGTCAAAAAAGACATGTTCGAGGTGGGATTCAATTGCCAAATATTAGTGGCTGTCATCTAATAAGTTTCTCAATAATATACAGTCATGACATAATGTCAAATAATGTCATAAAATAATTCACTAGTAATAAAAGTTAAAAAATGCTGTTTTGACTTACTTTAGTGCTTTGTTGAAAAAAACCTTTTCTCATCATTTTTCAAATCTTCCTGGAAATACAGATGTATTGTAATTGCAGCGTTCTGCTTTATCATACAGGCTTAGTCTTAAAACTCAACCCAGACTTATAAATGAAACGCTGCATTTACACTGTAATTGTGTCATTGGTTGGATGAATAGTCTCTGACAAACATGTATTTCTTAATGCACAACTATTCATGTAAGTGCAGTTGTTGCCCGAGGCGACTTTAATGTCAGGACACGCAGATGTCTGAATAAACATCTGTCCCTGATTCAACTGCTGCTCAACTGCTGCCCATCATGTCACATGAGGTCATGTGAGGGGTAGCGCTGGTTTATCAAAGGCTGGACATTAAGAAACAGTCTTTTATTTGACACTTTATCGAGAGAAAAGTAGATTCCAGGTTCGGTTCGTGCTTGATGTGGTGCCAAATATGTGCTTGTTTGACGGTAAAATTAGGACGATTTGGGTTCCGTTACCAATGAGCTATTTTATCACTACTGTAAAACCAAAAGCAGTAACTACAACCTTGTCTGAGTGACGTAAAATAGGTATAGCAGTTCTCCAGTACACTAAAAAAAAGTGTGGAGAAACATTTTTCGATGTTGCCGTTGAAAGTAAATATTGATGCATTTTTAATTGGTCAAAGCATACAGTTCAAAGCAGTATTGTAAATAACACTATCTGTAAATATTTCCTAACCTGATGTTCTTTTTCTTTGGCTCTGTAAAGTTCGAGATTCCTTGTACCTCAGAGAGGACATTCGGGTTCAGCTGAAAGACGCCTCCTCTGTCACCTCCAAGGCGTACAGCACCTTCCGCCGGGAGCTGGACCCTGATTTGGAGCTGATGGGGTCCGGATTGGAAGGGACAGAGGAGGTGGTGGAGGAAACCCAGATGAGCCAGGCCATCACCATCATGAAGCCCATCCTACGGTTCCTTCAGCTGCTCTGCGAGAACCATAACAGGGCTTTGCAGGTGCGGTGCAGCTCATCTTGTCAGAGGTTTTGTTTAGGTTCTAGGTTGTAAGACTGTGTGGATAAGGTGTCTGCCAGATGCATCAATGTTAATGTTTCACACAACAGTGATTAAAAATATCCATTTCATATCATAAGAAGAAAGCACCTTAATGTTTGGAAAGTTAAAAAAAATGAATCGACTCGAGTTGCCCTAAACCAGATTTGGAAATCTGTCTCTATTCAGACCTTTACTAACCTGGCCACTCAGGACTTTAGATTTAGGTTTGTGTTGTTAGTCCAAATCTTTTCGTGCTCTTTACACAGAACTTTCTGCGAGACCAGAACAACAAGACCAATTATAACTTGGTGTGCGAGACGCTGCAGTTTCTTGACTGTATCTGTGGAAGCACCACAGGAGGTTTGGGGCTGCTGGGTCTCTACATTAATGAGAGGAATGTGGACCTGGTCAACCAGACGTTGGAGACCATCACAGAGTACAGCCAGGGTCCATGCCACGAGAACCAGGTATCGACCCCTCCTCTTCAGTGGACAAATGTGTTTCCACACAGACTTTGTGTTGTCTCTGTGGACAACTTATTTTTGTCCTGATTAATGATTATGCGAAAGGACAGGCTATTCTACACGCCAGATACTTAATAAATAAACAAATCTTGCAATAAGCATCTGTTACAAGTTTCAGATAACAAGTGGAGTTTCAACTTAGGTCTTTAGGATGATAGATGATATCCATTTTCTCCCACAGTCATGCATAGCCAGGCACGAGTCAAATGGCATTGACATCATCATCGCACTCATCGTGAACTCGATTGATCCGCTAGGAAAGAACCGGCTTGACCTCGTGCTGGAGCTGAAAGTAGGTTTTTGTGCACCGTTGCTCATGTGGATCCTAGAAGGAGGCGATTGATACAGTCATAATAACGTTTTACGGATGATGAAGTCACTTGTTTTGAAGCATTACAGATATTTGGATTTTGTCATGTGAAAGGTGTTTTTTTCCTTTTGTAGGTTGCTTTAGGTCTCGATTTCATGCCTTGCCTTTATTTTCAATTTTTGTGTGGTGTGAGAAATTGAATTTTGATTTACACACAAATTTGATGTTTTATGATGCCATAAAACAGCTTTTTAAATAGTTGTAAAAAAAAAAGTGTACAACACTGCATGATATGTAAATGACAATTAAACAATTAAAATAAAAATGTCTCTTTCAATACAATGAAAAACCAGAACAATGCATCTAAACTACTTCTGGCCATCATGGAGAGCCGTCATGACAGCGAGAATGCTGAGAAGATCCTGTACAAGATGAGACCCAATGAACTGGTAAGCAAAATAATCTGAATTTTAAGGGTGTCATCATGTACACAATATGTATTTATTCAGTTTTGCTAATGTATTTTCAGTCAAAACATTTGTATTTTGTCGAAGTGAATCAGTTCTGATTTATTGTGTTCATATTGAAAATATACAGGTTGATGTGATTAAAGAGGCCTACGCTCAGGGAACAGAAAGTGAGATTGATCAAGAGACATCGTATCAGATCAAACCTAAAGACGTTGGCCACAACATGTACATCCTGGCCCATCAGGTGAGATTCCTGCATAACACCTTGTGGAAAAAATGGAGTCTTGTGGTGTCACGATTGGTTAAGAAACAAATATCAAAGTACAAACCTACCGAATATCACAAAGAACGTGGCCATCCACGTGCACATTTGCATTGTCTGTTATAGAAAAGCCCTGTGAGGAAGAGTTCAAGCCTCTGGAGAGGAAATCCTCCAGCCAGCTGTGTGTTTCTCAGTCTCAATCTTTCACTTCCTCCTGTATTCATGTCGGGTTCAGCCATCTGCCAGACGATTTATTTCTGTCGCTAATTGGCTGCTTTCATTATGACTCCAACACAACAGAGTGTTCTTCCACCTTTGTTTTTCCAGACACGCTCTCACATCACCTCACACGAGAGAACAAATGTGCAAGTACACTGTTAAAAAAAGTTTGCTGTATTCTTTTGTTATTTTTACAGATTTTCGACGTTTTTTACAGATTTTTATATATTTTTGAAATAGATTTAAAAAACTTAAAATTGCAGAAAAAGACAGCAAATTTACAAGAAAAACGGGAGGAAATATGCTTCCCAGCTGCCAGAAAATTTCAGGTTTTTTTACAAGATTTCTTTTTGTTACATTTTTTGTAAAATATGGTCAAAAACTGTAAAATTACAGAAAAAGACGACAAATTTACAAGAAAAATGGGGAAAACAATTTAATATAATTTTATATCCTTATATCCAGTGTTGGGTGTAACTAGTTACTAAGTAATTAGTTACTGTAATTTAATTACAGTTACTTCTGATGTAATTAAACTAAATACTTAGTGTAATATATGTGCGCAAGGAATGGACATCAAAATTCAAAGTCTAACTTTAAAATCTGTGCTTTAATGTACAATTCTCACATTTGTAATACTTTGGTCAGTTAATAATACTACTTTATGTAGTTTAATATTATTTATTTGAATGAATGAAAAGTGCCGTTTCATGTCTTTCTTTGAATCACTTAACAAATCAAGGTGGATATAGGATATAGAAAGTAATTAGTAATAAGTAATTAAATACTTGTTGGAGAGAGTAATTTGTACAGTAATCCAATTACACTATTGATTATGTAATTAGTAACTAGTAATTAATTACTTTTCAGAGTAACTTGCCCAACACTGCTTATATCCTGTAATTGTACAGGGAAAAAAATATTTTACGGTATTTCTGTTTCTGAAGAAAACAAAACAAGAGCTAAGACTCGCAGAAAAAGAGAGGAAAGTTGGGAAAAATAGGGAGAGAATACATATTGTTGTGTAAAAATTAGGGGTGGAGCCGAACCCGAATACGGTATTCGGAAAGGCACAAATAGCGTGTTTTTTACAAATACTTATTTCGAACAAATACTTAAAAAAATATTTGTATTCGGGAACAAGAAAAACTTTATATCAAAAATCTGCGTTTTCTCATGAGACCGCAGTGCATGCCCGCATGAGTGAGTGAGTGACATTCAGGAGTCGGGGAGTAAAAGAGGTGACTGACACTGGCTGCTCCACACAGCAACAGAGAAGGCTCGGCTGAGCGAAAAAAGACTTCACTGCGTGCATCACTATTTTTGTTGAATAGATTTTTGTACCTTAACTGGGTTCCGGAGGCAGTTTATAACTTTCGGGAAGCGGAGTTTGATCGGGAGATTATTCCATTACGCTGCATTATTGACGTCTGCAGTCGGGTGCTCTCATGTTCACTCTGTTTACGTACACTATAACGTCAATTAGAAGTGTAACGCAAAAAAACTGGATTTTTACGCCTATTTTGAATTTTACTCGAATACAAATACAAATACTTTCCCCCCCTCAACAAATACAAATACAGATACAAATACCGGCTGCTTTGCACACCCTTAGTAAAAATGTACATTTACTCAGTGAGTCGTATTGAATGATGACATAAGCTTTTTCACAAAGAGTGACGAATGTTCTCATCGCCCTCCTTTTTCATTGTACAAGGAGGATGACAATATGAATGACATTTACTTGGTGTGTTTTCGTCTATGTACTTTGCTGTCTCCCTATTCTTCTAAATAGATTCATGATGTAAAAGTGATAGTTTACTCAAAAATCATCATTTACTCACCTTCTTGTCATTTCAAACCTTTATGATCTTCTTTCTTCCGCAGAACACAAAAGAAGGTATTTTGAAGAATGTTGTTAACTGGCCCCCATTCACTTGCATTGGTTTTGTTTCCATGCCATAGAAGTGAATGGGGGCCAGTGCTGTTCCGTTACCAAACTTTCTTCAAAATATCTTCTTTTGTGTTCTGTTGAACAAAGAAAGTCATAAAGGCTTAAAATGACAAGAGGGTGAATAAATGATGACAGAATTTTCATTTTTGGGTGAACTATCACTTTAACTTGTGAAATGAAAATATTCCTGGGAATGTTGTTTGGAACATGGCTCAGCCCTCAATGAGGAGAAACTATAACCTGTTTAGTGCTTCACATTATTTATTTTCATCAGTTTGTGTAGAAGCCTGAAAGACAAGCATTTCATTCCCTCACATCTTGTTTGCTGTGTTAAGGCCATTATGTGTTGGACATATTCATCCTTGATCGAGGTTGAAGGGAAATGAAATGAAAATTATTTCATCATTTACTTTCCCTAATGTCATTTCAAACCTCTATATGACTCTTTCTTCAGTGCCACAAAAGAAGATATATTGAAAAAACGTTGGTAACATTGGTCCCCATTGACTTCCATTGTATGGACACAAAACCACTCAGACTTTTCTCAAAATATCTTCTTTTGTGTGGCACTGAAGAAAGAGTCTTATACAGGTTTCAAATGACATGAGGGTGACTAAATAACGACAGAATTTGTATTACTGGTAAAACTACCCCTTTAAAATGTAACAGTAGCCCTGTCTGACTTTTGGGTTGGGTGAGATATAAACTCTGTGTCAGGTTTTGTGATGATAGGATGGCCAACTTATTGTGCCCTGTTAAGAGGAGGCAAACGAAAGCATTTGATCTCAATGCCCTGTGAAAATGATCGAGGGCTCTTGTGTTAACAACCAGATGATTCTTCTCTTGAATGTGAACTGCTTGGTTCCTGTTGAGCGTTATTGATTCTTTGCTTCCTTTTGATCCTGTCATCCATTGGAAATGATCAATAAATTGTTTTCAGGGTGCTGTTTGGTCACAGGCCTGGATGATCATCTCACTGTGCGTATCCAGGCATTAAGAGAAACACCAGAGCTCCTCTGCGGGGGCTTCCCCTGAAATGTGTTTTGATTTTGAGATGATCAGATCGATTAATCCGGCCTCATATGCACTGATTCATCCATGATATTATGAAACGACTCGATCACTAATGTGTCACTAATACACTCCTGTTGAGCCGTTGTTTCTGATATCTGTTGAATTTGCTGTGTTGACTGCTGTGTTTCTGATGATCAGTTGGCACGGCATAGAAAAGACCTCCAGCAGAGTTTGAAACCTGGCCCTGACCCAAGCATCGAAGGAGATGACGCGCTCACATACTTCACCAACCACACCGCTCAGATTGAAGTACGTCATGTTATGATGTTTCATTGTTTAGTTTCATCATTTTTGGTCATAACATGAGACAAGAGGTTTTTATGTTTCACATTTCAGATTGTGCGTCATGACCGCACCATGGAGCAGATAGTGTTTCCTGTGCCCAACATCTGCGAGTACCTAACGGAAGAATCAAAAGTGCGCGTGTTTACAACCACAGAGCGAGACGACCAGGGCAGCAAGGTCAATGATTTCTTCCAGCAGTTCGACGACCTCTACAATGAAATGAGATGGCAGAAGAAAATAAGAAGTGAGATGGTTTGCTTTGCAGAGAAATGTAACCATCACAACCTTGTGTCAAGTTTATATTGACTTCATATTGACTTATTACGCTGGTGTATTGATGTTTTTGCAGATAACGCACCACTCTTCTGGGTGTCGAAGCATATATCTTTATGGGGTAGTATCTCATTTAACTTTGCTGTGCTGGTCAATTTGGCAGTTGCGCTTTTCTACCCATTTGGAGATGATGGCGATGAAGGTAGTTCATGCTTAATAATAATGTCTCAACTCATCTTTTTACATGTTTTTTTTACATTTTTTTCTAGGGCTGTCAAACGATTAATTGTGATTAATTGCATCCAAAATAAAAGTGTTTACATATTAATTTCATTTATATTTTGTATTTATAAACACAAAAACATACACATACATTTATTTATATATATATATATATATATATATATATTGGAAATATTTAGATATGTTTGTTTATACTTACCAATATTTGAAATTATTTATAAATGTTTATTAATTTTATTATTTTATATTTTTCTTAAATATATGCATGTATGTGTTTATAAATACAAAATTAATATGCACAGTGCACAGACATATATTATGTAAACACAAACTTATTCTGGATGCAATGAATTGTGATAAATCGTTTGACAGCTCTAGTTTTTTATATTTATTTCATAATGCTCGAAATATCACACATTTATGATAGTCTCATATTACATTATTCATATTTTTTTAGCTTTGGTGTGTCAACTTTATACATATTGATTTGTTCATATTTCATCACACAATAACATTATTTAAGGAAGGGTTTACCAAAAATGAAGTAATTCTTTATTTATATATTTTTTCTCCGTAAAACACAAAATGAGATATTTTTGCAAAGAACCTTTGCCTCTTGTGTTTCATGAGAAAAATGAGAGAAATTACAGAAATTGTATTCATTTCATTGATTTCATTTTTAATTTAAAGATATAAATGTTTTAAAAAATGTACCCTCTTTTTTGGGGGCATTTTACATCCATAAGATTCTATAATACTAAGCAATGAAGACCATACAGTATAGTTTCACATTATTAATTCATCAATTCATATTTTGTTTATTTCGTCTGGCAGGTACGTTGCCGCCACTACTGTGCTTCTTGCTTTGGGTGGCCGTGGTTGTGAGCACCTTCATGCTGTTCGTCCTGCCTCGGCCTGGTGGCATCCTGGCGTTCCTGGTCACCGTCATCCTCCGCTCTATATACACACTGGGTTTAGGACCCACGCTGCTGCTGCTGGGGGCTGCCAACGTAAGACAAATTCATTATCGCCCATTCATGCTTCGTTTAGCCTGTCAGCTGTCCGTAACCATGAATAGAAATGTCAGATTGTATTTAAAACTTCCGTTCTGTTAGAAGAGACCATAAACATTCCAGTAAATAATTAACATTAATACTGATTAATCGCTAAGCTGCTCGATATCTGGCTTAATATGAAAAACTGCCGGGGACAATATGATGATGATAGAACCTGATGTGCTTGATGTGTGATCAGATACAATATAAGAGCGATTTCATGCCTTTCCAACCAATTGGAGCTTCAATGTCGAAACTGTGGACTCTACCCTCTGTTGTGTCAGTCTGTGCGTCTGTTCCTGCTGGCATCTCCGCAGCCATTATGGCACCGCATGTAGAACCAGTCCAGCAGAGACATGTGCTGAAACAGATTCTGAGAGTCTGGGATTTATTTTGTAGTTGACACCACTTCAGGAACCAGATTTCACGTTGGGCATCAAGTGGCGAACCAACCAAAATTGTAAAAAAAATATTGCCATAATATTGAATTGAAAGGCCTCGGGCCAACAATACGCAGTAATAAATATTACATAAAGTAACGTAATAACTAGTTTCCAAATGTTTCCTGAAATGTAGTTGCTTTAGAATTCACTACACAACACACATTCTGGCATTTCTGACATGTTAGATTATTTGTTTCCAAAGGATTGGAAATGACATTGCTATTTGTGATGCACTTTATTGCATTTATACATTCAGCATTGTTACACGACCCTATCAGAACACACATGTTACCCATATCAGATGAGAACCTCCAAAACTGGCACTGAAAAGCATGAAATCTTTTTTTTTTAATGTGATCTTAAGGATGTTTCCAGTTCTAATGGTACCAGTGCATTGTCTCTTCACAGCTGCTGAATAAAATTGTGTTCCTGGTGAGTTTTGTGGGGAACCAGGGCACGTTCACGCGAGGGTACAAGGCGGTCATCATGGACATCTTCTTCCTTATCCATGTCGGTTACGTCATTGTGTGCATGTTGGGTCTGTTTGTACACGAGTTCTTCTACAGCATACTGGTAGGAGTTTTGCTCTTTATGGACAGTATTTACAACTTAATAACTATAGAATTAAATATGTATGTCTCTTTATTTTATATTTATGTAGTTTATTTAAACAATAATGTACAAGAGGCTGTACTGTGGTCTGTTTACAGTGGACAGTATATTATTCACATTATATCGCACTGTAGCTATTTTACTAAGCAAATGTATTAAGTGCCATCTTTTCACTTAAAGTTATAGTCCTTGACACATCAACCGAGGTTCATAGTTGGCCTCTATGAGTGCTGTGAAATGATGTTTGTTAGAACTGTATGTTGTTACATTTTCTTCACGCTCCTTTGTAAGCTCAGTCTTTTCTCTTTCTTACTTTTTCAATCTCTGTAGCTGTTTGATCTCGTTCGGAGGGAAGAAACGCTTTTAAACGTAATGAGAAGCGTGACAAAGAACGGACGCTCCATCTTCCTCACAGCTGTTTTGGCCATCATCCTGGTGTACCTCTTCTCCATCGTGGGATTCCTCTTCTTTAAAGATGACTTCCTGATGGAAGTGGACCGTCACCCTGCATTAAGTAAGTCTGAAGTATCCTGGTCTGCATGTTCTTATGGTCATCCACTCAAGAACGTGTGGTTTCGGTCTTACATTTCTTATTACCATGATGTTCTGAAGCGATGAGGTCATTATCATGTGCCAGCGAGGAGCTGGACACATCCTAGGGATTATTTGTGTAAAGTGAGATTAACGAAAGGCTTCCAGTTTTGCGACTCATACAGTACACACTGGCTGCGTCCGAAATCGCCTACTTCCATACTATATAGTAGGCGAAAATGAGTACGAGTCATGAATAGTATGTCCGAAACCTCAGTAGGCGAGAAATACCCGGACGGTCTACTACTTCCGCCGAGATTCGTGAGTGTGGATCGGATGGACACTTATCTATCCCATGAGTAAATCAAATAAATATAGCGGAAAATTCAAGGCGGACTTCCGTTTCTAATGTGTAAGTGCCAATAAATGAATTTCTCGTGACTAAATAATGTTTTTATCAACGCTCACGTGTAGGATGTTGTTAATACGTCATAGGTCAAAGAGCATACGGGTCACATGACCATAAAACATGGCGGACGCAGTATGTCCGAAATATATTCATACTACTCCCACTCATACTATATAGAACGTACTGTTTTAACGGCCGATAGGTAGGTACTTATTCAAATTCAGTACGTACTGTCACAGTATGCGATTTCGGAAGCAGCCACTGTGTTTTTTGGGCATGCATTTACATATGGACGTGTTACCGCTGCAATAGCCATGTACAGTATTTATGTCCGTGTGCTTGTTTATGTAAACACACATTGCCGTGAGGTTGCGTTGAAATGGGTGAGGATCTACTACCATGTGGCACCTGTTGCATAACCCAGCATTGGCCACACTCCCTTATGTAATCACTTCCTCTGTGCACCGTAGCCCTACACAAACACCGGGGACGAAAGGGCACTTCATAAAACACATGCATGCGCTGGAATACAATAAATATCATTTATTCAACTTTTGACTGAGTAGATTAGCTTCAGATGTCAGTTTGTGCTTTTTTCGTAAATAAGACATCGAAGCTAAATCAATCCAGTCCTTTGAATTGTTGAAGAGATAGATCAGCAAAAATGTAACTTTCTCTCATTTACTGTCCCTCATGTTGTTCCAAACCCATATGAGTCCTACCATGAAACACAAAAGATGTTAGACGGGATGTTAAGGACAGACAGCCAGTGTTGGGTGTAACTAGTTACTAAGTAATTAGTTACTGTAATTTAATTACTTTCCCCTTGAAAAGGTAAAGTAAGGGATTACTCTTTTTTTTCTGTAATTTAATTACAGTTACTTTTGATGTAATTAAACTAAATACTTTGTGTAATATGTGTGTGCAATAGTGGAATTGACATCAAAATTCAAAGTCTAACTTTAAAATCTGTGCTTTAATGTATAATTCTCACATTTGTAATACTTTGGTCAGTTAATAAGAGTACTTCATGTAGTTTAATATTATTTATTTGAATGAATTAAAAGAGCCGTTTCATGTCTTTCTTTGAATCACTTAACTAATCAAGGTGGATATAGGATATAGAAAGTAATTAGTAATAAGTAACTAAATACTTTTTGGAGAGAGTAATTTGTACAGTAATCTAATTACATTATTGAATATGTAATTAGTAACTAGTAATTAATTACTTCTTCAGAGTAACTTACCCAATACTGCCGACAGCTTTGGGCACTATTTCCGTTCACCGAAAGAAATGCAATGAAAGTGAATGGTGACCAAGGCTTTCACTCTCTACGTAACATTTGGCTTTTATTCGCTGGAAGAAAGCAAGTCATGTGGCTTTGGAATAACTTTTCCAAATTATCTGGGAAGGCATATAGGAATGCGGGCTTTTATGGGTTTATGAGAAGGTCCTGGAAAGCTGAATTTAACAAACAATTAAAGTATTTGTCTGGTTCGTTTTTTAGAGAGACCAAATATAAGGGATTCCAAGAGCTGTTTAAGTGAGACGTGTTCTAACGCCCCCTTTAAACCTCACCACGGTAAGTCTGTACACCCACAGGTAACTGGACAAATCGGCCAAAGTATCAGGGCAAATAAGCCACACTTAACATGAATATGAATATTATTGCATTAGATTGCAAAATGTCATTGATAGTTTAAAACCAGATGCTATTGGTTTGAACATTTATGTAATTGATTGAAAGCCATACATTACATTAAGACTTTAAAATCATGGGCATTACTGTTTAATTGTTTTTTAAGCATCTTATTGACAACATTTAATTGGGTCATTTAATATCTTTTACATAGCTCCTCAGTTTCTCCTTCATATTGACCTCACACCCTTCTGAATAACGTGGTGGCATGTTTCATTTGCGTGTGTATGGATTTGATATGTGTTTGTATTTCAAGGTAGTCCTCTCGTGTCTAGAGGTTGAGGTGTTGAGGATTGTGTGTGTGTTGAAGGCATGACTCATGTGCCGCTTTGTTCTGCTTTGTCCTGCGAGTCTTTATAGATCACCTGTGCCTGTAGATATCAACACGTGTCTCTCTCTCTTTCTCGCTCGCTCACTCACTCTCTCTGCTGTCTGTTGACCTCTCTGAAAGAATGAGCGATGAAATGTGAAAACGACAGTCTCTCTTTACATTTTTATGCCTTTTTTCATAGTCTCTGCTGTAACATTTTAAAAAGGCTCCTGTCGTGATATAATGAACTTGAAGACAAAAACCATATACACAGACAACAGTTCTGGTTTCTATAGATGTTCATGTATGCCTAGAATTTATGCTATAGTACAGTACAATATGTTTAATCCAGCAGGGGTCCAACTATCCAACATTTCATATTTATTTTCATTTTTGCCCCCCAAAATCTTGTTTTTTTTACAGGTTAAATTTGTAATCCCAATGTTTCATATATCTTCGAAAATCTTTAGAATCCATAAACCATTAAACTGTATACACGTGTCTGTGTGCATGTGTCCATCCCAGGGGAGGGAGTAGATGATGGTACAGAACGTGTGTGTGACACCCTGCTGATGTGTATCATTACGGTCCTGAACCACGGGCTGAGGAACGGAGGAGGAATCGCAGATGTTCTGCGCAAGCTCTCCAAAGAAGTGAGCAAAATGTCATCAACACAACACACTCAGACATGAGCTACACCAATAAATCCTTTACAACGTTGCAAATACTGTCAGAAAAATTCTCGTTCATAGCAGTGGATTCGACAGGCATCTGTACTTCATACAAGGCTTCTGCATTCATTTTACTCTCTGTGCATCTAACTATATGCTTTGAAGCGTTGCAGAATCAGTCACGCTAGCTTCAAAGGCTTCTGTCGGTTTGAGTCTCTTTCGGGATGATAGAAAACTGCAGAACAATAATTTCATGATAATCTGTGATAGAGGTGACTTCAAAGCAGTTGTTTAGGAGGTTTTAGGATTTACTATTTTAGAACCTATATGTACAGCCACCGAAAAACTGAAGAGACCATTCCATTTTTTTATTTCAAATCTGCATATCTATATTTATTGTGGCAATTCCAGTCCAGTGTCTGTTGAATTTCAACAAAATCAAACCTCAGTTGAAGACATAAAGTCATCCAACAGCAATGTAAAAGACTGACAGATGACAAGACGCATGAAAACTGTGATAAAAATCCAGGTTATCACATACATTTTTTTTTTAACTCTCCTAAATACATGTACAAATATTACTGTTGTATTGCTTAAAAGTGAATATGAACGTGTTTTCTTTGCAGCATTTGAGGTAGGAAAAGATACAGAGCATATTTTCTGTTATTTTGACTTGTTTCTCCAGTTTTCATTTTCTGTAAATAAATATTCCATAAACTTCCTAATGTTGCTCCTCAGGAGCCCATGTTTCCGGCACGTGTGGTGTTCGACCTCTTGTTCTTCTTCATCGTCATCATCATTGTGCTAAACCTCATCTTTGGTGTGATCATCGATACTTTCGCTGACTTGAGGAGTGAGAAACAGCGGAAGGAGGAGATTCTGAAGACCACCTGCTTTATTTGTGGTACGTCTTTGCTGTTCATTTCATGCAGAAATAAGTGTGGTTGTGCTGCCACAACCCATGTTTGCATATCAGTATAATTCAGTATGTCCTAATGGAGGACAGCATGAGCCAATCATAAGACAGTATAGTCTTGTAAAAGTATACTGTATCTTTTTTGATGCAGTACATAAAATGCATAAGACGCAGTACGGCCCCTTTGATGTGAGCTTTACTCAACATCTGCACACCAGAGAAACATCCTAGAAAGTCTTGGAACCAGCCCGTAGAGTGACTCTAAGCAGATGTCATGATATGTTAAACTGACTACATTTGAATTTGTATAAGAGGTCTGTGACTGCACTTTTTATTTGATGGATTGAACTGTGATCATGCTGAAATTTACACTACTAAAGAGGAAATAAAGCTTATGTAAGCGAAATCATCTAAGAATAAGGTTTTACAGTGACTAAACAGCAGTGAAGCGCTATGAATGAAACAAAGTGATTCCCATAGTCAGACAAAAAGAACCCTTTGTTCAAATTTTGTTATCTGTTGGTTTTCAGGCCTTGAAAGAGACAAGTTTGATAACAAGACCGTGTCTTTCGAGGAACACATCAAGTCGGAGCACAACATGTGGCACTATTTGTACTTTCTTGTCTTGGTCAAGGTAAAAGACCCCACGGAGTACACGGGTCCCGAGAGCTACGTGGCCCAGATGATAAAGGTTAGTTCATTGCAACATTTTGAGCGCTTTTCCACCATCGCGCCATTCCAACATTCTCGTTCCACTCCGTGCCGATCCATGCCAGCCAGTACGTAAATGGTTTCATTTTCCACCGCAGGGCTGATAACGGAAATTTTTAGAATGTAAACACAAACGCGTCACGCGCTGCCTTGGTAACACAAGAGACTGAGCTGTAACGCCTCTGCGCGCATTCATTAGCACGATTCAGCACAGTTAGACAACCGTGCCGAAAATTCTGAGCCGAGAACAGTTTGTAATCGTGGAAACATAACTGTAACCGTTTCAGACTGTGCTTAGAACGGTTCGGCGCGATGGTGGAAAAGCGCTCATAGTGTCATTGTTTGTGTATCCACTCATTTCCTTGCAGAATTTTGTTTTGCTCACGGTCTCACATAGCCAAAGCTTTGTTGGTCAAGAACCGGCCCATATGGATAAAGCGGTATGACTGACAATGAAAGGGATTTCATTTTAATTGGATGTGCCATTTAGGAGTGAACTATTAGTTGAAAAGAACTATTACACCACAAAATCAAACCAGCGTAACAAGTAAGGGATAATGTACAGGCAGCCGGTTGTTATCGCAGAAATAAGATTTTAAGAAATAAAATTATCTCGCAATAACAGCCGGCTGCTTGTACATTATCCCGCTTATTACACGGCTACTTGCCACATGAGAAAAAAACTGGACATGAAATGTGAATTTGAAATATTTTATTAGCTGATTTTTACCGAATGCAGACCTTCCGCAAGGAAAAGCAGTTTAGTTTCGGTTTTAAAGTAAGAAATGACGTTCAGACGTCACTAACAGGCAAATTGGTTTAATAATTTGTAAATATAATGTCATATATGTTATTAAAAGACATATTTATAATTCATTTTTGTGTAATATTAAACTGCCCCTCTCAAAATGATTTGCAGCATCCAGGTTACAGGGTGTTATTAGTTTTGAGCGGTTGTTATTTGAAAATAACAACCCTTGGAATGTCGCGACCGGCCAATCAGAATCAAGCATTCAAATGAGCCGTGTAATAACTGTATAGAAAGACTACGAGTGCATTGAAAAAACAAAACAAAGTTGTGTAGAGTCAGTCCAATGCATAAAAGCTAACTAGATGCTAGTTTTGTGTTCATTGAACGGTTGGCGAGCAAACTGTGGGACGTCCGTGGGTGTGCCGTCTGAGCCTCAGACAAAGTCACAGTATGCTGTGCCTGTGCCAATACGTCTGGCACAGTCAATGACACAGCCAGTTGTGTTTTCGCTCAACAAGCGGTAATTTATTTCCAAACTTGTGAATGAAATATTCATTAAAACACATAATTGACGCATGATTTATGTTTTGATTAAATAACTTTGCCTGTAAGCGGATTCTTGTTTGCTTTGTCATTGTTGATGTTGTTGGCAGCACAAACCAAGGACTCGCACAGTGAGAATATGTGTGTCTCTGTATCTTTGCCTCTGACTCCAAGCTGACTGTCTACAGCAAGCGCCATCAGAAACAGACAGAAACGCCCTTAAAACAGGAGAAAGAGTCCCTGCATTGAAGTTTCTTAAAGAGTGTGCGTGCGCACACGTTTGTTTGTGTGTGTGTGCGTGTGGGTGCGTGCGTGTGGTGTGTGGGTGCGCGCGTGTGCGTGTGTGTGTGAAAGTGACCTTGTATCTCATATATTGAAAGCAGTGTAGTAATTAAAACCCTTGTTAAGTGTTCTGGCTCTCTGATAATGGGGCTAAAGATCATACTGTAGTGGAGGAGGTTTGACTTTATACTGAGAGAGGAGTTTTATTAAATTTCATAAAATATACTGTGAATAGATGACTCGCTTTATTAGCCATGTAGAGTTGAGCACTACACTCTTACACACCCATTGAGAATGTTTATAAAAGGTTTGAAAGTAACTTTCCGTCATTAAACTGTGAAAAGGTCTGTCTGTCCGTCCATCTATTTATCTAATTTCATTAGCGTATTAAATAATTATCGTGTGGTGCCACAAACACAAAGACTCTCATTAAAGCTGAGATAGGAGTGATATGAGATATATGGCCAATGCATAGAAATGATTGTTTAGTTTTTCCGGTAAAGTTATTCGTTTTGTCTCATATCTTCAACTCTTGTATGATAACAGCAGACATGAAACTGTAGCGGTATTTAAAGCTCTGCAGTCTGACTCTTTTGCGTGTTTGTTTAGTCTAAGGTCACATGAGAACACACTCTACAAATGGACCCCGAATAACGTCATTGCCCACATTTCAAGCAAAGATCGCGGAAGATATATAGAGGAAGATACACTTCTTTAGTAAGAACATCATAAAGATTAATACACAGGCTTGCATTCAAGCAGGTACGCTGCATTATACTGTTATGCGTGTGCGTGATTATCACTCACGGTATGTTGAGGAGAGAGAGAGAGAGAGAGCAGGTACTGCAGCAGTCACAGTGTTATGTAATCTATCTCAAGTGGCCCGCGATTAGCTCAGCCTATTCTCACACGTGCTCTCCTGTCCTACACACACACACACACCTGCTTCAAAGCTCATTATCACACAGTGAGTCAGGCATCTCCTTGGCAACACTGTCGTCAGGCACCTTCGGCAGCAACAAGAAAAAAACGTCTCGGCCTCTAGACTTGCGATCAATGCGGGTTCAAAGGTCACAAATTCACCATGGGATGTGTCTCACTTCTGCTTTTTCCCCCAGCTGGGCGTCTCGAGCCGTATGTGTGTGTGTGTGTGTGAGAACAGATCACTGCAGGAATGTGTGCAGCGGCCAGCCATGTTAATCAAACTGATTATTGCAATCATGCTTCTATTTCCAGAGCCGATTTGACGGCGGAGCTCTGAAACCGCTTTTCCGTTACAAAACAGCAGCTTTATAGCGATGAGAGGCGAGGACACGTGACGCTATTATTATGTAGTCTGTCAGATGGGTAGAAATGTTTAATGGCACTTTAGTGACAAATCAGACACCTTCCTCGCACAAACGCCTGCAGTGGGGTGAATCATCAGCGGGCAAACAAGGAACACCTGACAATAATTAACACTGAACTAATAATCAATGAAACTACAAAGAACTACAAAATGACATGGGGAAACAGGAACTCAGGAAAACAAAGTAAAAGTCCAAAAAACAGGGCAACACAGACTGAATCGTGATACATACACTGGACCTTAATGTTTTTTTTCCATTATCAACTGGACAATTTTGGGGGGGCCCTGGGGGAAAAATGCCACCCTAGACACAGCGTTGTCTGTTGGTGGTCCACGACCCCCATAGTAATGGAAATATTTTTTTTCTGAGTCTCGATGTTTAACTAAATATAATAGAAGGCTGATATTTATGATTTGTAAATAGTAACTTATATGGATTTATGGATCGATTGTATTGGTCAGTAGATGTGCTGTATTTATAATGTACTGTATCATAGCATCAATACATGTCACGCCCAGCAATGCCCTTCATGCATGACTGTATTCATAATATAGCACGTCCCTCATGCCTTATAAAAAAGGCTTTATCGTTTAATACGCTCGTAGTCTTGTGAAAAGAGACATTGTCTCCGATCAATCTTTCTGGTTTTTTTCCAGAAAGGAAAAAGAGGCCAAAGGACAGTCTTGTTTTCATGTTTGCTTGGTTGCATCTTTCAGTGCAAGATCCTGAAAAATAAATCCGTTCATAAGACCTGAAAAAATACAGTCTGGTCTCTGTTTCCCCGTCCTTGACCACACCTCCCGCATAAAGGCTTTAATGTTTTTTCACGGACGTCATAATGAACCATTCCCTAAAATGACTTTAATAATGCTAATGCCTTTTATCTTCTGAAACTTGATTCGGTGCATATCTCTCAGTGGTCCTGAGTTTGATTTGAAGATTTGTTCTTGGAAGGACTCGTTCTATCGTATGCCAGAGAAAGCGAAGATGCAGAAGGCGTCTCGGGTATGTCTCCCCAAGAGTGTGTGCGTGTTGTGCGAGTTGTGTGTTGTTTCATGCTTGTGCAAGATCGGAAGGCAGCGCTTTCCCACCTCTAAACATATCCTGGAACGCTCTGAGCACCTTGCATCGCTCCTGTCAGGCTGACTGTGAAAAGCACCTTACATAACTGCCTGTGATGAGCTGCTGCACCGTTACCCCCTCCTTATATCACACATGCCACAGACACAGACATAAGACCCCCCCTCAGACAAGATAAAGCCATATACACACCGATCGCACACAATAAATTACAGAGCACAAACAACACTCTTGAACGCGAGCTACCGTGCAGGCCCACACACTTCACAAAGCATAGTGACTCACTGTTATTATCTAAATCCAGGAAAAAAATACTTTTTTAACTCGGCCTGTTGTTTATTCTGCATGAGAAGTGTTTTTAGTGTTATGTTTGCGTCTGAGTACTGACTGACATTTTTCGCTAGAATGAAGACATTTTACGAAACTTAATTTATTGTGAATACTGTAATAGTGTTATTCAATCCAAGGTTGTGTGCATTTATCTAATTCATTACTCATTTTTATCCCTTTGTAGTGTTGCATGTAAAACCCATTCATTGCCATGTTCAATCTGTGCCTCGTGACCCTAAACCAAATTGGTTTTATGGATATCTCCTCTAGCACATCCCTAATCAAAAAGATGAACAATTCCAAGTGTCATTCACGTCTCGCTTTCTTTCAGGAGAAGAATCTAGACTGGTTTCCAAGGATGCGGGCCATGTCTTTATTGAGCTCCGAGGGAGAGAGCGAACAAAACGAGATCCGATTGCTGCAGGAGAGGTTGGACACTACCGTGGCACTGGTGGCACTGCTGTCCAGCCAGCTGGCTGAGCTTAAAGAGCAGGTAACATATAGCATAACATGCTTGCGTCCCGTCCAATAGGGTGGCCCGCATTCACAGCCCTCTCTGAGCAAACCGGTCTTGTTCATGCTCGGTGAATCGAAGGTCTTTCTTCCTCACGGGGCCTCTGGAGTGTTGACTGGTCGGCCCTGCTGTGGAAGTGCGTCAATACAGGGGTGGGGCGGGCGCCCTGCGGCAACGTGGATGTTCCGGCTCTGCTCCGCTGTGTCAGATCGCTGATATCACCTGCCTGGCCCACATGTGATTCAACACGAACAGTTGAACTAATTCACATGACACAGAGGGAGACAGAAAGAGAAGAGAGCTTTAGGTTTTAATTGGATGACGTTGGAAACGAAATTGCTGCCCCATGGCTCAGTCTCCTAAAAGCATCTCCCTGACTTAGAATTTCTGCAGGTTTCATAGCGTGTTGTGAGATTTAAGCTTCTCACTGTGTTCTGTGCTGTACTCGAGCATAAACATGCACAGTCACTGAGAATCGGCTGCGATCCAAAGCCAGTTGAACCAGAAACTTGAAAGTGGTCACAAGGAATCAAGTGTTCCTTGATCTCTGCAGATAAAAGAGCTTGATGTACTTGATGAAAATATTCTGTAACTTTCAGTACTCAAAACTTTTCCCAGAACTCAAAAGAGAATTTCTTAAAAACAAACTGCTAAATGACACTGCAACATTTTGAGATCCGAGGCATGATTGGCAACATGTGACTGTGGGTTTATTTACACGTCATTCTCACATGCTGAGTGTTAAAACTGGTCATGGTGACTTAATAAAGCCAGATTCTAGTAAAAAAAACATTGCTTAAAGAGTTAAACGTCTGAAAGATCATCAAACCTCATGCTGTTTGTGGTTGTGTGACACATCTGAACTTGATGTCCTTCTGAAGAATCTCAGCCAAAGGTCAAGGTCACTGATCATTTTAGCTGATCTATGCAGAATGTTTCGGCATGGATTATGTCTTTATGTAACTTTTTATAACTCTTGCTAAAGGATGGGACAGTTAAAACCTGACAGCATTAAAATGATCGTGTTAATTTCACACATGAAAAGGCTGTTTTCTTAAAAAAAACTACAAAAACAAAACTATTTTATTATATATACACACACACACGTGTATATATATACTGTATATATACTGTATATATAACAACAGGCACAGTAGACTACTGTAGTGAGTACTGTAGCCCCCCTCATCCACTAGCGGTCCTTCTGGTGGTCACAAGGGGCCGGCTCACTGTAATTCTCCTTGCACTGCTGGATGTTAAATAACTTATTAAAGTGATTTCTCTCCTGACAGCCAGAGCTAATAAAACAGATCCTCCTCAGCTCCAGCCAGGCTGACTTCCAGCTCAGATCCTGTAGGCGAAATTCGACTTTGTTGTGTTCAGATAAACAGCCTCCTTCCAGTTGAATATAGCAGATGGTGTTCCTCCTCTATGTTTTGAATGTAGGATTGTTTACTCACTGGACACATCGCTTGGATAAGAAGGCTGCAGCTCAATCCGCTTCTCAACAGTTGATTTCATGCTGCTAAACCGTTATCTCTAGAAGTATACATTAAGTATTGCATTTAATAGTCATGTTTTACGTTAACTGTTTTTATAGGCAATTTTTATTTTGAAAAACGTATTAGCCATCTTTTCCACTAAGCTTGTTGCAGTGCATTCTCAGATTGGGTTCAATTTGGCTAAAACGGGGCATCCTTGGAGACAGCGTATCTATTCCGCCCACCTAAAAAGCTTTCACGTCAGCTTAAAAAGTCCACAAGGTTTACAACAAAATAACTGTGTCGAAGAGAGAGTAGGCTTTGAGAAGTGACTAAAGTGTCTTCCCTGTTTTGTATGTTTTTTACACACCTACAGATGACAGAGCAAAGGAAGAATAAACAGAGATTGGGCTTCCTGGGACCATCACAGATGAACCATCACATCCACCCTGCGCACTGAGGATGAACTTCATCACACGCAGATGCTCACATTCACACCATGAACAACGCATGGTGATATCACACTTTACATGACACAACAGCAGTTACATGAACAGAAATGACTAAAGACTATGGTGTCATCTCATTGAAGTGCTTTCTGAGTTAGAAATCTGAGAGATTTGGGAGATTCTGGAAGGTTTTATTTGGGAAAATCATCACTGCTTGTTACCAGTATTGTTGAGGGCAGTATTCCACAGCCCATTTGGATCACGCTTAACTCGGACTGCCTTTGGAACGGCTGTCTGATTTTTAAACTTAAAGTATTACCATTAACATTTTAATTGTCATGTACATAACTGGATTATTGTTGGACTAACTGGAAACATAAAGTGCCTAACGCTTTGTACGTTCTTGAAATATGGTGCCTTACTGTATGATTCTATTACGCAAACTATAGGACTGGAAACATTATCATTTCATAATAAGTTAATGATGTGACCGTCGGAATCAATGTTTTCCACATCCTACAAAGATCTATACCCTCTTGATCCTAGTACTAATCCTCAAATGATTTTTACTTAGTTTTTTTAAGTAAAAATGTGTCTTACAAAGTTGTACAGTGAATAATAAAGAATTTATATTTGTTTAATAGTATGGAATGTTTGACTGTGAATGCGTAAAACTTTCTTAAAGGGGTAGTTCACGAAAATAAAAATTCACCATTTATTCACCCTCGTGTCATTTAGAACCTGTGGAACACAAAGAAGATATTTTAAGAAATGTCTCGGTGGTTTTGTATCCAAACGGGTCCAGTGTCATTTGTTTACCAACGTTCTTCGAAATATCTTCTTTTGTGTTCTGCAGAAGAAACTAAGCCCTACAGGTATGGCATGACACGAGGGTGAGTAAACGATGAACAAATTAGCATTTTTTGGTGAGCTATCCCTGCAGTCTGGATGTTATGCAGAATGACTGTGGTGTTAATCAGCTACAATGCACCTGAGTTTGCATTTACACACGTGACAAGTATTTCAGAGTTCTAGAGAGTAACCTGATCTTAGCCATGTGACGTGAGTATTTTTAGACTAAGGTCCTTCTTTTATTGATGGAATGATATAGCATTGAACGGTGAGCATTACTACCAAATCAAAGCTTTTATTTACAGTATAGTTAATCATTTGTAACTTTAAATTCATGTTTATAGCACTGCAGATGTGCAATAAGATGTAGAAAAGAGATAAAATTGCATCAACCGTAACAGATCTGAAAAACAAAGACGACTGCCAGCATTAAAAAGTTAAAATCAAAGTCTAATGAAGTGCATCTGTTTCTCGTGCTGATAAACACTGCTGGATTAACATCCATCAATAAAACACCTGTTAGTAGCTTTAGATACAGTTTTCCTTGTTTGTTTAGGCCCCAGAGCCCTACCCAGTTACTAGGGAATGCAAAGTCTCATGTCTACTAGTTACTTTACTCTAGCGCAGGTTAAAATTAGCTGCTGACTGCTCCATTATAGCTCACAGCTGTCACTAAGCAAGGGAAAGTCTAGAGGAGAGTATGTTGGATAGCTGCCACTCTCACTAACTGTCCCCAATAACAGACACGGACCGCTCATCTGTCGATAGCATGCTATTCCAATTCCAATACAGAACAGAACAGGAACAATCGAATAACAGTCATGGATATAGCAGTTATTCAATGAATAGGTTGAGGGGTGTTTGGTTTGTTAATGTACTGTTCTGAGCATTGATCATTGTTTTAAATAGGCATTACGGTATGAGCGGATGTGGTGTAATGGGAATATCTGCTATATTAACGAAAGGTTAATAGAGCTGTGACTCATGGTTTGCTGCTAGCAGTCTGTAGCAGGTGGTACAGATGAACAAGGACATTCTTGTTTTACAAGGTATTTTATTGGATAAAACTTTTTTTTCAATATGTTTAGTCTATCCCGGAATAGGATAAAATGCAAAATTCCAATGCATGAATATGCTAAAATATTTAGATTTTAGAGATTAACAAACGTAGATTAAATAAAAAATTTGAAACATGAATAGTTTTATAGGCACTATACACTAACTAAAAACTTTATTGACCAATTAACTATATGCTTAATCTTGTAAATATGCTTAATAAGCTTGTTTCTATAAAAAAATGTGTGTGTAGATGCCACATGCGACCTCTCCAGACATGTCAATGCATCTCACTCAGGTAACTCAGGTTGTCACTCAGGTAAAAAGATATTTTATTTTTCAAAAACACAACTTTGCACAGCCTTTTATAGTAAAAATATAGCAGATATTTAAGTCTCTGAAGAAACGGGACAATCTTTAACAGGTAAGAATGTGTTTGTATATAGTGTATGTAGTAATTCTTAAAAGTTGTTTAACTGACACCTTTGTCTTGTTGGAATGTGTTCAAAAATATGTTTGTATCTACGCAACAGCGCACATTCTTTGACGTGCATACATGACGCACAGTCAACTTCCTCTCGAGTGTTCACAGACCGGATTTGACTTTGACAATTTTCCAATATGGCGGACGACTTGCAGCCCGTGGAAACAGCTGCTAATGAGTCATCCATGTATATGGGCCATTCCACCAAATGGGTGCCTTTCACTTGTTGAAACTCATCAAAATTAAACTTCATTTTTTTCAAAACAGAATCTAATAACACACATACTTGACTATATTCAAAATGAGTATTGGTCCATCTCAAGCACTTCATTTCATTTCAGGATTATAAGTGGAAGATGGATGCATTAAAGTAACTCGGCAAATTCTAGTGATTACCAAATATGTGCATTTTTACACTAAACAAATGACATCTATGAAATAATTTAGGTAACAGGACAGTATTTTCAAAATGACGCTCCCAGTTGTCATTACAATATCATCAAATATGTAAAAAAGAAAATGAGAGAACTTACCTTTGCTCTTCCCACGGCCTTCAAAAGATGCAACTTCCTGTTGAAAAACTGATTTATGGAAATTCCCCAGTTTTTCAGAGGTGGGAATGGGTTAGGGCAGGGGTCTCCAACCTTTTCGTAACCAAGATAATAATGATAATGATAAAATACTTTCAAACTTTAAACATGTGATGCATTATTTTTCAGTACACAGGACCAAATTAAGTTTTCCTTCACATGTTTTTGCATTTGAATATATGAAAGCTTAAAACACATGCTAATAATAACATTTTCATGACGATAAAGTCACATTTTCGTCAACTGTCCTGAGTATTATTGTTGAGCCCTGTGTTTGGCGGGCACCTTACAGAGTTCATGCGGGTGCCCGCGGGCACCACGTTGAATACCACTGGGTTAGGTTAACAGGACTGAGTGAAAACCTGGGGACACGACGAAGATATGATATATTTTTTATTTTATTTTTAAGATTTCAATCATTATTTTTTATGGTGAAGTCCTGGGGACAGAAATGGCATCCATTCGGTGGAATAGCCCATATGCATCTATGTATAACCCACAGCTAATAATGTAATTCATTTGATTAAAATATGAGTTCATACACTTTTAATAAACTTTCAAACACGCTCTCGCTGGACAATTATCGTGATGCTCAGTCACGCAGGTGTGCACAGTTACGCAAGCGGAGAGACGGATCCGGAGAACAACATCCAGCACAAACACTCATTAATCTAAATATACCTCCTCCCTTCCTCCTTTCCACATGTGATGGGTCTTCATGTGATTGTGCATGTTGTTGTCATGCTGGTTGGACGGAGAGCAGATGAGATCTGTCACATGAGCGCGTCTCCGAGTGGCCACAGAATCACCCCGGCTGCACTCTTTCCCAAAAGCACCAAATGTGAGGGGATTTTTCATGTTCCTGCTTAATCTAAGTGTGTGGAGTGACTCACTGAAGCTGCTGTTGAGAGCGAGGGGCCACAGATCTTTGAGATGATCTGTGTGGTCTTGTGAAGACATTTAGAACAACAGCACTGACATGTATAGCTGTTTTTTAAAAATGGATTTATTATTTTGATTATTGTCAGTGAGTCACATTACTGTAATATTGTTTTTTTTACAGAAACACTTGTGAAACTGCTGATGAGATTGTTTATTTACTTATTTATTGCACAATTAAGAAGTATTATATGAATATTTTTGTTTGTAAGGGGGATTTGTGTTTGGGTGAAGTTATTTCACATGGTTGCTCAGCATAGGAGAAACACATAGTGAAATTCAATTAGTCACTATTTAAAACAAACCGCAGTTGGATGATGAGGAGAAGAGTTATGTAAATGTCTTTTATTAGAAAGAGGCTCAAAGGAGAGATGAGTCACACAAAGCTTACATTTAAGGGTGTTTTGCCCGTGCCAGAGCATCATGTTGCATTCAAACACCAAACTAAAGGTCTTTTTAAAGTGACAGGGCTTAGTTTCAAAGTAAAGACAGAGTTTAATGTATGTTTGGATTGTTTTACATTACTTTCATGTTTCCACTCTTAAAAATAATATAATGACTTCAAATCAAAACAATAGGAAGAGGGTTTTTTTTCACATTACATTGGCAGTGACCAGCCGTTTTCTCTCAGTACCCCTTTCTAGTCCCCCCAAACCTTCACTGGCTGTGTGAACTGTGACTTCAGGCCAGCCGTGTCACTGGACACACCTATTATTTCTGACTGCCTTGTACACTGCCTGTTTTGTCTCTACGGTTCTAGGCAGTTCTTTCTTAAAGCGATACTGCATCGAATACATTACATTTTAGAAACAGTTCGGTTTTATATTCGTTTTTCTTTGCATGTTCTCACTACATACCAGAGTATAGAAGGATACCGTGTGTCACTATAAGGCAACAGTCATCAGAATGTGGCATGATTATACTATATGTAGTTTTTTTATTTTGTATAATAAAACTGATCATATAAGTAAGAAAATGTATAACTTGTTCAACTTTTGCAGAAGAATTATGAACATTGTCTTGGGCCCTGGACCAATGAGAGCACTTGAACTGAAGAATTGAATAAAAGGAGTAGGACAAATATGAAGTTCTTGTGATTCATACAATATCAGCATCTCTGCAGGTTGTACAAGCAAAAACTCAATTTTCAAACTTTAGCACCGCATTTCAAAAGAGGCTTGAAGCTCACTGTACTTCCACATCTTTGAGCTTACATGTTTACTTATTAATTTAAACATGTAAAACTGCAAATAAATGAAATTGTATGCATAGCATCACAAGGTGAGTAAGAAGAGTAGATTCTTTAAGTCGTGACAGGTCTCGCTTTCCTTCTGATAAAAATACTCTCGTTGGCAGTGGCAAATTAAAGACGCTTAACCTTGAATATAAACCTTAAAAATTTCCAAAAAGCCAATATTCAAAAGTATAATATCTCTTAAAAATCACAAACATTTTCCAAAATATTTTAAATATCCTAATACAAACATCATTCAGTTGCTTAGATTGAAGGTCACATATGACTCAAAACTTCCGCTTCCATTGCAAACAGTTTCTTCCTAAAGGCACGAACGCTCCTACGCTCCTCAATTTTTGCTTCTCGAGAGTGATTTCTCAGCCCTAAACTTTCTGCCACTCCTGGGCAGAGGGAGATCCCGTCTGCAGGCCGGCAAAAAACACCTGATACCGATGTTTCCACATCATGAAAGCCCCCACCAGGCAGACAATGGCCTGAGCCAGGTTCAGCACGATCTGCAGAAGGTTGTACATCGGGAGTGTGCTTACGATGGCACTGCAGTCTGCCACGCCACTGTAGGTAAAGGTTCGAGCAATAGGATCCTCAGGGTCCAGGGTGCACGCGCAGTCCTCGCCCATTTCCTTGCACACAAAGCTGTTAGTCAGGGCATAGTGGTGGCACTGGAAAGCAATGACCAGCACAGAGATGACAAGCCCTATCGTGCAGAAGAGGAAGTACAGGAGCTGGAAGGAATGAAGAGAGAATCTACAATCATTTTTGATGTTTATGATAATGGAATGGACCTAAGAATGGAAACCTGTTCATATAAGAGCTAAAAGTTTAATCTTTATAACCCAGAAATTAAGTTGGTGTAGATTTTAATGGTCCATCAAGGCACTGAAGGCATGCCAAATTGAAATATAATGATGATATGAAGAATTATTTCATATCTGTCAGAGCTAAATTGCATAAGTTCCTCAAAGCACATTTGAAGAGTTTGGTTCCAAAATGAGATAACTCCGTTTTTAAATATTTTCAAAAATCATGTTTTTATTGTGTTAGTTAGCTGTATTGTTTTAGTTATTATGGCTTAAATCAAAACAAACCAACTGCAGCTTGATTGTCTCAACTGCAGCTTGAAAAATCATAAAATATGGAGATACAAGGTTTCATAAGGACAACAGCAATATTTAAGCTCATGTCCTCTAAACCCCGATAAGTTAAGACAACTCAAAACATTTGTGGAAACGTATTACCACAAAACCTTTAAGTTGATAACTCAATTCTTTTGAGTAAAGAACACTAAACACATAAGTATAGTAAACTCAAAATAATTCATTTTGAATAGACTTCAATTTTCATTTTACATTTACTTGAGTTTCACTTATCAATGTTATGATGAAGGAACAACAGCCAATTACAGCTGTAGCATTATCAATGTAATGCCTTTAGATCAAATTTGAAATTAGTCTGTTTTCCTCCTAAGCTCTACTCGTCTGCACAATGGTTACCTCATTAAAATCACTAATGTCCAAAACTCCTTAAATAACAGAATAGAACAGAATACTAAACATGTATAATCCCATTGTAATTTTGATATAAATACATAAAATAGCATTTTATTTCGAGATTTACTTCCATTATCCAGTCCACACAAAGCATGCTGGTAATCGCTCTGACGTCATTGGAAGATATAATTAATTTTTTTGAGTTAAGTGACTTCTTATTTTTGTGATCCTGGAACTCAAAATATCAAAATAGTTAAACATGAAAGTTGTAAGATAAATGAACTTTTTCACAGTTTTGAGTATGGTTTGCTACTCATTTTTGATGAGTAGATTATACTGTTTGGGAATACAGTGTGTAAAGCGTTAAATCGCATAAAAAGATGTTACTTATTTACTGTGTTATGTAACAAACCCGTGCACTTTGAAATACATTTACAAATCCCAGCAATGAGGTGCAATTGCATTCATTTTCACCTTTGTGACAAATTGTACCGTTGCTCTTTCATCAGGCGTTCTGGTAATGCAGAAGAGGACGAATCCCAGCAAAGCCACCACGCACAACTGCAAAAAAAAAGAAAAAACAGGATTTTTAATAGACCTCTTGTCATTCAGACCCCATATTTAGCACCGTAACAAATCATACATGTGACCCGCAGTTTTGTGAGGTGGCACGAGGATGCTGCGCAAACACGTCCATCACGTGCATCTCACGATCTGTTCTTGAAAAAGTTACCATTGTTGGCAAGTTATGAACACATACCAGTCCACAGGATTGCTCTAATCTTATTTGCTGTAAAGCAGTTCCCTGCATCCGCCTGGCCTCTCATGAGCCAGCCGTGACCCTTATTGTAATCAGCATTGTGCAACTCAGCATCGAGCTGTCATCTGATAATTTATTGACTGTGGTTGCAAATTGAACAGTTCACCCCCCCTTCAAGATATATTTATCTCTCATGCTCTTTATATCACCCTTTCATTCTCTCTCTCTCTCTTTTCTCTGCTCTATCTCTCTCAGCACGATTGGAGTCTTGTGACTAACGTGTGGTGTCTAATTTGATTGTTTTTCCCAGTTTCTGAGGCGAGCGAGCTGAACAGGCGTCTTGTTGACTTCAGCATTTTTCTTCAGGAACAGCGGTGCTGGTCTCGTGCGCCCTGACATGCTATCTGATCAACCTTTTCACACCAATGTTGTGTATGTGTATGTGTCTGTGTACAATATAGCTCTTTCATTAACACATTGCTTCATAATATTGCTATGAAACAAAAGATGATTTGGCATGATGATTGAAAAACTTATGTTAGATAACATGAGTAGCAACATGATACAACGATATTTTTATGAAAGAAAGGTATCTCTTTAAAAAGTACAAATTTAATTTTCAGAAACATTTACTTTTAAACTATTCCACTTTTGTTAGTTGTATTAAACTTTTGAAAGTATTAGAAATAGTTTATTTACGTATTTGTTATCCCAAAAGCTAATGTATGACAGGAAAGTGTCCTGCATGTTGTAGCTCTCTGTTATCTTGTCATATCGTCGACGTGCATGTCATAGACGCTTGCTTTGAAGAAGCCTTGAAAACTTTCCAAAGGTGCAGTTTCAACTGACCTTCTAGGAGTAAACAAAGTCAAACTTTCTAGATAATTGTACCCAAGAACCTTCTGAAAATGTTCATATAAATATTTGTTTTCAATTAATAAATCTTGCCTGTTTTTAGTATGTTAAATAACTTTTTTTAGAACTTTTTTACTGTAAATCCTGAGAGTCGATTACTTGCTCTTATACACTTTCACGTGTGGTTCTCATGAACTCTCAATACTTCTAATATCTGAGGTTATTCGTTTCTCTTAAATGCGTCTTTTGAACTCAAACACAGGTGATATTAGTCTCTGTAACGGCATGCTTATGAACATGCATGCTATTAATGTATGCTTATGAACTTGGCAGTTTGGCCAATGGAAGGTGGACAGGTGAGATGGCCTCATGCATGGCCCTTAAAAAGAAAACAAGGCATGCTGGGAGCTGAGGATAAGAATGATGAAGAGGAGGATTGCTTACAATGATTCCAGCCCAGTGGGGCGTCTCCCTGGCTAGCAGAGAGGAGCTAATGGCAACCATGAGGAAAGCCACGCCTGCTATCGCGATACCCAGCAGGAGCTGTAACAGAGCCACCAGCAAAGGAAAGCGGCAGCCACAACAAATCTGGGCTTCCTCCGTCACTGGGCCTCCCGTTCCTGCTTTTCCCTTCTTCTTATTGCCAGGGGGTGCGCTGCCTCCACCCGAAGACCCCAGCGGACTTGTTCCCATCCCCATAATTCCTCCTCTATCAGATCGAGATTCCTAATCTTCCTCTGAAGCAAATTGTTCTTATTCTCTCTTCTGTTTGTTTGTTTGTCCGTTCTTTTCTTTCTTGCCTTGTGTGTCTTTAGCTTTCTTCAGTCTGAATGTTCCTGCACACACTGTCTGCCTCTCTCTGCCCTGCCCTTCCCCTCCCTCCTCACTGGAGGAGTATGCGAGCCCTGCTCGGCTGCTGCTATTCGGAATCTGAAAGGGCTCTGAACTAATATGGAAAACATTTGGAGCAGATTCCACATGCAGCGTGAGAGCCACATATAGAGCAGAACCGAGCAGAGGAGAGAAGGCAGAGAGGAGGGTGGGTAGGGGACCGAAAGCAGTAAGGGGGGACTCTAACAAACGACAGCGACCAGTCTCCCTGAAACTAAGTGGTTAAAGTGAATCTTACAGGGCAAAATGTCACTGGCGAACATGTGGGTGAATGCTTGAATCCTGCCAACCTCTTGCTACGCACACTGTATAATCTACTCATAACAGCCTGGAGTCAGTCACATGATTTTGATTAGGTTATGTGACCTGCAGGCACGTGAGACGGTTAATCGCTTATGAAAATTGTGTGCAGGTACACTGTGTGGTCATTTTACTTAATTATGCAGAATCATTTACTGCATGCAACATGCATTGCAAATAACGAGTAATGAAATCATTTAAATGCATTTAGCAAAACATTACATCCAGCATTTTTAGAGTGTAGGTGCAAAAACTGATGCCCCCAAATAGTGAAATTTAACTTGCATTGCACAGAAAGTTTAACAATATAGTGTTTGAAACGTTTTGGTTAAATTATTATTTACACACTAATGGGCCTGGGTGGAGCGAGGCCCACCCATATTGGGTCCTATATGATTGTAAGCAATGACCCTGCTTTGGGGACAAAACAGTGAAATGAGCAAAATCTGTCAAATTCTTCCTTTGGGGGGCATAATCTAAATTGAAAAAAGACACTACATATATACAATTTTAATCACAATGTTATATGTATCCATGTGTAGATATAACGATTTTGAGACTGAAAGCAAACATCTTTATGGCTGTGAAGTGATATGCTGGGGTTTATTGTTCTCTCCAACGGAGTCTATTCAGCAATGATCTGACAACTTTCAAGTACAGTTTAATTCCCAGACTGTCGAGCTGGTGCAGTTGACACGTGAGTCAACTCGCTGTTCCTGTCGGAAGCGCGCGTGCGCTGTAGCTGCCAAGCGCAGAGTGAGTGCGCGAGGGAAAGTGGCAGCTCAGGCGAGCGCGAACGCAGATCATCATTCAGAGGCGCTGCGCGATACTGGACACAACGCACCGCTGCTCCTCTGATACTGGATTAACAAACCTTGAGTGTAGAAGAAGTGCACTAAAAAGTGGCCAAAAGTTATGGAAGAAAGAATACCCAGAATGCAGGGCAGACAGTTCCTGGATCACGCGGATTTCTTGGGGTAATTTTTGTTGTTTTGGTTTTTAATATATGTGAGGTAAATGTCTAAATGGATACATTTGCTTAAGAATTAGGCCTTTGTGTTTCTAGGGTTGAATATTCGTCTCTGTACATGTGCAAATCGAAAAGAGGAATGAAGAGAGAAGAGGGAAAGGTAAGCAAACTGTGGACTCCTGATAAAAACGTGATGCCAGTCAAGCTCAGATAACGCGTTGCTTGCCACGCGTTTTCAATGATTCGAGTGTTTATTATTACGTTAATAACTAATGCAATGCAATGACAATTGTTACTCCGAATGTGCAGGACGCTTACAAGTTACCGCACAGACTGATCGAGAAAAAGAGGAGGGACAGAATAAATGAATGTATTGGGCAGCTGAAAGATTTATTACCAGAACATCTTAAACTTACGGTAAAGTCTGGTTTGGTTTTGTGAATCTTACTTTTGTGATTTAATATCAACCACGGGTAAAGAAAGAACGTTGGATTTAAGATTGAATAAGTGTTTGTTCTGGTTTACAGACCCTTGGTCACTTGGAAAAAGCGGTTGTTCTTGAATTGACGCTAAAGCATTTAAACGCTTTGACAGCTGTCACAGAGCAACAACACCAGAAGATCATCGCTTTACAGAATGGTAAATTACATAATATGCAGCATATACACACCTATACAGTCAGGAAAACATCAATGCCACATAAAATAAAACTAAGTCTAAACAAAGCCTATGTAGTTTGAAGTACTGTTTCATTATTCAAATATACAGCCTCTAATCTACGTCTGTCAGTTTCATAATGTATATATTTGACTATTCTATGACAGGGGAGCGATCGTTGAAGACGTCTCTCCAGGCGGATTTAGACGCTTTCCATTCAGGCTTTCAAGCTTGTGCCAAAGAAGTCCTGCAGTATCTGAACAAGGTGGAGAACTGGACCGCTCGCGAGCAGAGGTGCACGCGTCTCATCAGTCACTTGCACAAAGTTTCCGCGCAGTTTCAGCCCGGCGCTTGCCTGCTGCCCGGCGATGACGCGCAAGAGCGGGACGCGCAAAGAGATGCGCAAGCCAACTGCGTCCCCGTCATCCAGAGGACTCAGAACCTCGAGCTTAACGAGAACGACACGGACACCGACAGTGGATACGGAGGAGAGGCGGAGAAAGGCGACGGCAAATGCGAGAAAGGATGCGACGTGGCGAAAGGAGTAAAGATCAAGCAGGAGTTTGGAGACGAGCGCGTCACCAAAAAGCCCAAAATGAACTGGTCTTCGAACGGCGCGCCTTGCGCAGATTCTGCCGGTACCCGGCCGGACGTGGCGTTTGTGAACTCGTTAATGGGAATGGCAGGTGTCGGTGGACAACAAACTCCGTTTTGCATGCCGTTTTACTTCATTAACCCGTCCGCAGCAGCATCGTACATGCCTTTGTTTGATAAAAGTCATTTGGAGAAGTTGGTGTATCCGGCAGCGGCGCTGACCACCCCGTTCCCCTGGCTTTACCCCGGGATCCCCGCGCATGCGTCAGCCGCGGCCGCCGCTGCCATCGCTTTCCCCAGGGTGGCAACCGATAAAAGCTCTGAATTTGATGCAGGACCCTCAAAAGACAGCGAGTCGCCTTCTCCTGATGGTGATCTGTCAAACGAGGCCGAGCTTGCCTCTCCTGTGACTGGGGAGCATGGATCAGATAATGATGCTGGTCATCAGCCCCAAAGTAATGAAAATGATGGTACATAAGCTGATCTTTTGGTCTTTCACTAATTTGCTTGTAAAATCGCGCGTATATTTATCCGTTTCTTAATTTAATTGTCATTGTCATTACTGAGTATTAACTATAGTGTGTCTATGGATTTCCAAACAAATGCTGTTCATTTATTTGGTATTTTTTGTATATTTTTTCATTATTATTATTATGACTCAAAGCAGTTGAAACAAAGTTTCACAACAACATTGATTTGTGGTTTCTAAGGGGAGAGTGGGGGACGTTGTAACAGCCAGTGCCTTTAGCACTGAGGTATTTCAATGAAAATCCAAACTGATCGACAGCAACCATTATGACCTTGTCTTGCCATCCAATGGCATATTGGTATTGACTAAAAATGTGTAAAATCGAAGACTTTTACACATACCGTATATTTTTGTTGTTGTGATTTTAATGAAGAAACTTATAGTTTAGTGCAATACATATGATATTAATCTTCTTTAAGCTACAGAACACCCCTTTTCAGCGAGAGTTCTTCTCAAAGATTTGGAATTCACATACTGGACTCTTGGATGTAACGTTTAATACTGACCTTAAGCAGGCTGGTGTGACTGCTATTCAGTATTTGTCAAATAACTTTCTATTTGCTAGAAAGACTGCATTCTGTCCTTGACAGGATCAGTCGTATTTTCTCTTTTAATGTTCAGTGCTTGAAGCAGTTAGAAGACTTAAATACCTCAATGTACCATAGTGTTTGGGCCAGCACTCGTGCTCCTCTGTTAGGGGTGGTGACAAAACGTTTTGAACATTACTAATTGGACAAATCATGTGAGCAACAATCCTCTGATGTCATGTTACAGCAGCCCCTGCCTCTCTCTCCTGAACAATGCATACAAAACAATTATTACCAGAAGGAAATAAACTCTCTAAATTGGACAAGCAGAGCGAATTATTTTTAATCGTCAATACTTGTGATATCAGGATAATGTTTTAGCAACACAGAGAATTTACAATTCGTCCCTCCCTATCCTGTGACACAGAGCATCACATTGCTTGCACCTCTAGCTAAAATGTAAAGGTATACTAGCACCTTATGGAACTTTGATATTGAATGTAATCTGTGTTCTTTTGGTAGATAAAAAAGTTTGTACTGTATATATTCTGATACAAGTAGTAACTTAATCCTTAGGAAAAGTGCACTTTTTCTTGCCTTCGCAATTTCCTATAACACAATCCTCACTCTTCATATTTAAGCCAATGCCCTTTGAACTCAAACTATGATGTGTTTTCTTAAAGAAACGTCTCAACTTTATGGCAAGTGTTGGACTATGTCTATCTATGTATGTATAACATCATGATTTTCAAAGCTCACATATGGGCTGCCTCAGTGACAGTTCTTACTGTCATGACTTTGGTTGAAAAGTGTGAGGTGATCGGTCATGTATTGCCTTTCGAAACATTGTCACTGTTCATGACCTGTGGAAAGCAACATGGGTCATGCTGTGTATTGTGCAAATGTTGTGGAGCATTGTAAGATGACAAATGAATAAAAAGATAAACTGATGTTTGGACTAGATAGATCTAAGATGAGGAGGTGCTTACGTGTATACATCGGAGATTGACTTTCAACCCAGGTTTTACTGAATGTGTTCATTTTTGAATGTAACAGATGACTGATTTTTGTTTATATTGTTACACATTTCATAGGCCCTTTAGTGTCTTCGCCTCAGCTGTCATTTGGCTAAACAGTGGCATGTGGATGTATATAGTTTGTGAATATGCTGTATGTTTAATGTTCATGTTGTAGAAGAAATCTATGGATTTTTTTAAGGATAAACTGAGCGACTGCAGCACATTTCCTTAACGCTTTACACATTTTCTGTTTGAAATTACGCAGCTCAGTTCCAAAATAAACATAAGCTCATGTGAACGAAATGTCACTACCCCCTTTTTCATTTACTCATGGTGGAAATGTATGTGATATTTTTACAGTGCATTTTACGTCATTGTGTTCACAGCACACAAGAGAACTTGTGTACAGATAGTTGATATAACAATCCCTCTGATCTCACTTTAGTACAGGTCAAAGTATGCATGTGGCACACATCTTTCAGAACATCCATAACTGTGTTACTTTGGTTGTTAACCACCCAGAAACACTTGCTTACAATATGGTTTGCATAATCTGGTATGTAATAAATACCAGTGATTTTCATGTAATACAATGCAACTATAACAAATGAAAATCAACTTAATGAGAATAAAACTGTCTCTGGAACACCTGGACACTGCTGAGGATTCAACATGTACATACCATAAACGTTCATAAAAGGTACCCTACACTATAATGTGGCCATGTATTATTTGCTTAGTTTATTCATTGAAATCAAGAAAAACTCATTAAATATATCATACATTGATAATATGAATAGGAGAGGTGTTGGTTTGTTGTTTTTAAAGAATTACAGTATGAGTCAGTTTAAAAATCAGCTGACACGAGATTCATAATGTTGGAATGTAAGCAAACAAAGTTACTCAATTCACGTGATATGTGTCTTTGGGCAGCTGGCAGGTGATATCATTTCACTGTTTTTGTCTAAAATAAGGAATATGAACTACTTGAACATTATCACAAGTTGAACTTGTATAACTTTATGAAAACGTAGAAATGTGCAAATCATAGCTCCAATAGACGCAATAATAACTCATAAACCAATAGCAAAGGCTAATCTACTAAAGGCTTATGTATGACATATTGTGTAGTAGACTATTCTAATAAACATGTAATATTGCATTAACTGAAAAGATTCAACCAAAAGTTACTTTAACCAGAAAAAGTGTGTTTAAAAGGAATATTTTACAAAGTCCATTACAAAAAGCAATTTGTACAGCTTTGGTCCAGTCTATGTTTAAAGTATGGAAAATTGAAACCAAATGCGCCTTGAATAAAACGAGAACAGTGTATTAACGACATTACACCCCCCTCTAGTGGTAAAGCTGCGAAGGCACACTTAACAGATGTCAAAAATGTACTGTACTTATGAGGCATTCCAAACACCTCGTATTTAGGATATTTTCCACCTGAACCCGGAAATAATTTTTATAACGCCGCTCTCTTATCGTGTTAATGAATACATGTTAACGTTTTAATACTACTGAATAATTAGAAACATATGTTTTGATGTTACTATATTATTATATATTATATATATACGTTATTTCCGGGTCTAGGGTGGAAAATATCCCAAATCCAGGGTGTCTGGAACGCAGCATTAGTTCCCATGAAGGCATGATATAGGCATCTATTTTTTTTACATTTTTAGTTTTAATGGATTCATATTAATATTTCACCTACCTATAAAGTGTGAATACACTTGATATCTTGAAAACATAATGGAATCTACTTTATCGTGTGCTCAAATATATTATTTACTTAATCCAGTCTACTGAAGCGTTTAGTATAGCATCCATTGGTAAATAAACTATATAAATTAGTAAATTCCTTAAAAATTAAGTATAGAAAACGTGATATGTTTTACTGCATCTTAAGATATGTTTTTTATCTCTTTGATATTTGTAGGTATTTTTTTCAGATCTAATTAACTTAACTATATGAACTTAACGTTAAATAATAATGAGACTAATCACGTTTTGTAACAGACGATCCGCTTGGTATTGCGCAGGATGCTGCGCAGTCTTGACGCTCATGAACGCATCGTGGTCCCTCATCACATGACTATGAGCAAAAGTTGCTCGGCAGCGCCATCGCATCAGCTGACTTCAGTCGTTTTGTTTTCCCTAAATATCAAACGACACATCACATAAGTAACGTTAGTGTCCCTCAGATGTGTTAGCAGTCCTGAGGTTTCGCCAACATGAGAATCGCCTGCCTGCTGCTAGCTGCTGCCTTTGTGTGGACGGCCGACGCGATTGTTCGGTAAGGTCAAGCAAATTTAACAATAACATCAACGCAATCCGATTACTAGAGAACGGTGTGCCTGTAAACCTCGTGATCAGACTCTGTATTGTGGTTGTTGTTGATTCCTGTGGGTTATAGTACTTTATTATTTTTTCCCTTTTTGTATCAGTTAACTGAAAACATCTCAAAATGTATTGATCTCCCTAAACGCTACAGTTTTAAGTATATTAGAATTCCACATGATGAACGAAAGGTTTCTTTAAGGGAGATCACTAGGTTTTGAGGCAAATGTATGTAAAAAAAAGATCGTAACTGTTACACAAATGATGTGGTTCTCCTGCTAGACCAAAAGACTCCTGAGACCTTTGTGACTCAGCAAAAGCTTCGAGTTGTTTATAGATCAGTATGAAGGGCCCTTTACAATTCAACTGCTGCAAATCCAGTCTTACTCGCTTAAAGGGATGGCTAACCCCAAAACGATTTTTTTATCACTTACTCACCCTTATGTCATACCAAACCTGTATGAATTAACGTTACTTTCTTCTGCAGGACACAAGCAATATATTTTGAAGAACTTTGGTGTCCCAAAAACACTGGAGACCAATTGACTTGCATTATATACAGGTTTTGAACCTCATGAGGGTGAATAAATGGTGAACTATCCCTTTAAGATAACAGACATACTCCAGACATACACCAGCCGAACCACAAACACATGGACAATGTGTATCACCCTCATATGGTTATCAATGACTTGAGAATGGTAGAATAATGATGTGGCTGTGTTTGATTTGTAGGCTTTATTTTGAATGTTTGAAATTGACCTAATTTGCCTTAGCAAAGTCTTGACACACATACTGAGGATTATTGTGTCTCACTGCCTTATCAAAGTCCAAAACGCAACATTACACTGTAAAAGAGAAAGATATATTTGATTTGATTGCAGCTGATTAGATTAGAGTTTTGAGTATATTTATGACTGAAACAGAGCAAGGTTTTTATTTATTCATTTACATATGTTTATAATGTTACTTAAATAGCATAAAGTTGCACACTTTTGGGCTTTTTCCACTCTGTTCCAGCACAGTAAGAATAGCCCATTGCGAGCATGTGATCTGAGGTCTGCCAGTTACTAAATGTGAAACTTTATTCCACTATAGTGGAAATGATATTTTCTACAAATACACAATAGCCTAAAATCAATGATGTTGAAGGCGTCCAGCCCTGGCTTTTTAAGCATGAGAACAGTTGCAGTTTGCTTCAGGTGATGTTTTGGTAATGCAAGATAACAGCTAAGATAACTAAACCTAAAAGCATCTCTTCATCTCTTTCATCACAGGATTCCTTTAAAGAAGTTTCGCTCCATAAGACGCACACTGAGTGATTCTGGCAGAGCTGTAGAGGAACTCGTGGCCGGTTCTGTGCCTCTGAAATACAACCTGGGCTTCCCAGCTAGTAATGGTCCGACCCCGGAAACTCTCAAAAACTTTCTAGATGTGAGTCTTGTTTCCTGCCCTTTAACCAGTTTCCTCTCTGAAGTGGTTGGGGTTTGCTCTTTGTCACGCCTGTCAGTCCTGTGACTTACTGCAAAATGCCAACTAGTCAATTTCCAAATCTCCTTCTCTTCTTGGGCTGATTTCTGTAAAAATCTCCAACTCCGCCATGCTAGTGTTGTAACCCAATCACTAAAGAACCCACGGTTTCAGAGTAACGTGAATTTAACCACTGAAGTTGCATATTGTAACCCCAGGCAGTGATGTATAAAGTACCTAAAAGCAATACTTGAGTAAAAGTACAAATATCTTGCCAGAAAATTACTTGGGTGGAAGTGAAAGTAACCTTTTAGAATATGAATTGAGTAAAAGTCTTAAGTACAATATTTATCTGATACTTTAAGTATCAAAAGTACTTTTTATATTAAATCTACTTAAATATTTAAAGTAAAGTTGAAGCAAACGTCTTTAATAAAAATGATTTTTTTTAGCATAAAGATAAAAATGGTGCTCACATAGAAATGTACAACTTTGAAAAAGCTCTGTCTGAAGCTCAGTAGTTTTATCAGGAACGACATGTTGCCAGATTGGTAAACTATAAAAATGCATGTTCAGAAACCACATCTTTATAACTTATAACTTTATAAAAGGATAGTTCCCTCCCACCCCCAATATTATCCCTCTTAGAGAACAACTCGGAACAAAATCCAAACAAATCTGTCTGGCCCTTACTTCTTTCTTTCCTTGCATTTCCCTTACAGTAACAACCCAGTCATTTGATAATCTTGAGAAACAAAAAGAAACAAAAGAAAATGTACCAGTAAGATACTGGTTTATTAACATTATTGTACATTATACAGGCATCGGTTATAGGTATCGGCGAGTACCAGAAAAAAAATATCGGTACTCGTACTCGGTCTTTAAAAAAATGATATCGGTGCATTCCTACTTGTTACATTACAACACTGACCCCAGGAAGTAACAGTATGTGAACAAGCGTTTTCTATAGTGCAAGTCATGTCATATGATTATTCAATTTCACTTTCACTGGGTGAAACGTGACTAATACTGACAAAAAGAGGAACATGAAACCTGTGCTGTCATCTTTATTCAGCAAAGATGTGCGTGTATGTTTCCTGTCATGAGCTGTTATGGAAAGCATTATGAAGCAGTAGACTGTTCTAGACTTCTGGTCATGAGGCTGTTTGTCAAGCTTCGTAACAAAGTCTACCTCATTTGAGCTGACCACAACAATCCGCTTTAGCTATAGGCAAGTAGTGATGTTGCTTTTCTTTGATGTGCTAATAGATTAGATTTGTAGGATCAGTCACTCAATTCATGGGTTTCTCAGAAAGTAATGTTATTGTGACAATTAATTGAGAGTTGAGAGTTTTAAGTGCTGTGACTTATTTCACAGTTGCACTGAAATCATTCCACAAAATCTGTTCCTATGAATAATAAATGAACTGCTTTTGTTTACAGGCTCAGTACTATGGAGAGATCGGTATTGGCACTCCAGTCCAGTCCTTTACTGTGGTATTTGACACTGGATCCTCCAACCTGTGGGTTCCCTCAGTCCACTGTTCTCTGACTGACATTGCCTGCTGTAAGTCAACAAAACTAGGAGATACAGTCCCTGACATGTATGTTTGGGTGCTGCACAGTCATGTACATTATATGGTTGTTTGTGTTGGGCATCTACTATTACATCATTTATATAACTTTATTTAATCAATTATATTCGAAATTTCCCAGGTGGGAAATTGTATGTTACTCTATTTAAGACTGAATTGTTCATCTTATAGTGCTTCATCATAAGTACAATAGTGGCAAGTCAAGCACCTATGTGAAGAACGGGACTGAGTTTGCCATACAGTATGGATCAGGAAGCTTGTCTGGATATCTCAGCCAGGACACATGCACGGTAGGGATCGGCAAGTCGAATATGTCTTAACATTCTTGTCACTTGACAGAGTTGACAAAAGAAAGAGACCGATCTGCTGCTTCTCTTTCAGATTGGGGACATTAAGGTTGAGAACCAGATATTTGGAGAAGCTATCAAGCAGCCAGGAGTAGCCTTCATCGCAGCCAAGTTCGATGGTATACTTGGTATGGCCTATCCTCGCATTGCTGTGGATGGGGTCCCTCCCGTCTTCGATATGATGATGAGCCAAAAGAAAGTGGAGAAGAATATTTTCTCTTTCTACCTGAACAGGTATGTTTAGGCTAAACTGACTAAATCTCTTTCTTTAGGGTCCCATTTTTGATCACTGATTTATTTTATCGTTCAGCTCTGATTGTTGTTGTTTTGTTTGTCCATCAGGAACCCTGACACTCAACCTGGTGGCGAGCTGCTTCTCGGAGGCACAGATCCTAAATATTATACTGGAGACTTTAACTATGTTGACATCAGCAGACAGGCCTACTGGCAGATTCACATGGATGGGTGAGAATTGCTTACAATGTTTCTTGCTATTTGTGAACCTGTTTTTTTATGTTAAGATGTCGGAGTAGTAAGTAAACTTGGGGTGTGTGTGTGTTGTGTGTAGCATGAACATTGGAAGTGGGCTGACTCTGTGTCAAGGTGGATGTGAAGCCATCGTGGACACTGGAACCTCTCTGATCACCGGCCCATCCGCTGAGGTCAAAGCCCTGCAGAAGGCTATTGGAGCGATCCCTCTTATCCAAGGAGAAGTATGTTGAAATTGTACAAATATTGTACAAAACGTACAGTAAAGTGAACAATTCGGCAGTTTAAACCCTTCAAGGTTCGCTAACTAGACATGTTTTTCTACAGTACATGATTGATTGTAACAAAGTGCCCACGCTCCCCACCATCTCATTTGTACTGGGTGGAAAGACCTACTCACTGACTGGAGAGCAATACATTCTCAAGGTCAGTAACTTATTTTGTCAACTCTGGATGCTGTTGTTTTGATGTCATATTTTGCATTCGCAGTTGTGAAATTGGGTGTGTTGGTAAAGGTCACGCTGCGAGTCACAAAAACAAAATCATGCGTCTTCTTGCAAATGTCATGTGGAATGAAGACAACAGCGAGTCCCTATAACAAAGATAATCTCTCTGTAGGAAAGCCAGGGTGGAAAGCAGATCTGTCTGAGCGGCTTCATGGGCCTGGATATCCCACCCCCCGCCGGACCCTTGTGGATTCTGGGTGATGTGTTCATTGGGCAGTACTACACTGTGTTTGATAGGGAGAATAACCGAGTGGGCTTCGCCAAGTCTGTATAAGCACGCCGATTGATTTAACACTGAAGTGAGGTGTCATGAGAGTAAAGACATTTGTCAATGTCATATCTGCTAAAATGACAAGAGTATAGGTATGATCGTATTGTTTGCACTGCTTTTAGCTTTCAAATGTTTTTTTTTTAAAGAGGCTTGTGGAGAAGAAATGATTCAGGGAAACGTCAGTAAAAAGACAGTTAACACTCATTTGCTTTGGAGCTTATCTGAATATTTGTGATCGTAACACAAGGTTTTAACATTTTCGTTTTTTAATTTTCGCATGACATGTTTAATTTTAGACACTACCTAGTTTTTACTGTTGAAAATGACCTTTCAATGATCCAACAAATCAAAATGGACAATAAAGTTGTTTTAAACCCACCTGTGTTTTTCTCTCAATCCCACATATTAAATCCCTGCAGTTTCACATGACTTTGTTTGATTCATGAGCACAGGTTTCAGCTGCAAGAACAAAGCAGTGTCTGAATACTTTCTTTCAATCTCAATTCTGAGAAAGGAAATACTGTAATTGAGCAAATTCATGAAAAACAATATTTACAGGAAGGGGGAGGAGAGTAAAAGCTCCTTCCCATGATATTACAATGATAGCACATCAGCAGACATACAAACATAAAAGTCAGCGATCTGGATTTTTAAGCACTTCGTACCAAAACTATATTCCAATTTGTTCATAGTTTACAGAAATTCTTAAATGTACAACATTTACTTTGTCCAAACATGTGAGAATTCAAAAGGCACGCCGTTTTAAAATAATGGGTCGTTTTTTCAATGCAATCCATACGCTGACACGCAATGATTTACATCCAAAATAAAAGTACTGCATGTTGTCCACATTTCATGCGTACGTTACATTCTTGACTTCTCCAAAGCTGCTAAACTGCTTCTAATCTCGTTTTTTTTGTTGGACAGCAACTGCCCTGCAAAATAATCTTTATGTACAAATAGCCATTCTACAGTAGAGAATAAACCAGGGGTCTACTGACCCCTACAGACATACAGAGACGGGTAAGTGCGTGCTGACAGTTGGGGAAATGGGACAGGGTGCGTTAGTGCTAGATAATACAACTTTCTGGACCAGTATCTGTCAATGAGCTATGAAGATGGTTGTGAGAAGAGAAGGTTAAAAAGTGGGTGGGGAATGAGACCACTGGACAGACAAGGAAGGGAGCTTGATTCGGATTGGTTAATGAGATGCTTGGTTTCAGCCGAAGTGATGAAATGGTGAGAAACGTGTACAAAGTTGTATGTTCAGCCTCGCATGACAAATTAAACGCGACTGGTCCTCACAGTACAAAGCCGGAAAGTCTCACAAATCAGATTCGGGCATGTCCGGAATGTCTGTGATATTGGGCATTACGTATCCAGTGCCACAGTTACCGTTGAGCGTGATGTCTGCGCTGGATGGAGGGCTGCTCTGCTTGCGGTAGTTGGATGGCATGGGTGAGGGAGCTTCACTTGGCGTCTTTGCTTGGAGAAGACTAGCGTCATCTCCTTCCTCGTCCTCTCTGGTCCGACATGTCGTCTCTTTAATAATGCGACCCTTCTTATATGAGACGGTGGACAGGCCTCCTGCGTTCTCGTCAATTATGTTCAGACAGCGCAGAATAAAAACCACGGGTACGGGGAGCATGGCCAAGACCACCAGCGAGATGCACACAGCCAGGCCCCAGGGAGGGTAGCTGAGAGATTGTTCTTGAGCCTAAGAACAGATGAAGCAATTGGATTATTCTAGCACAATTTCCACCATAATCCAGTGATAAAATTAAATCTGACCTGAGGATAAACAATCACAGTATTTATGCATGTATGTATGTAATTACGAACATAACTGATGAGTTAAAGGTCCAATGTGTAATTTTTTGGAGGATCTATTGACAGAAATGCAATATAATATACATAACTATGTCTTCAGAGGTGTATAAAGATCTTATGTTTTTATTTACTTAGAATGAGCTATTTCTGTCTACATACACCGCGGGTCCTCTTACATGGATTTCGCCATGTTGTTTCTACAGTAGCCCTAAACGGACAAACTGCTCTACAGAGCACGCTTCGTATATACGTTATCTCCTCTGGCAAAGAAGAGAAAATGTGATTACATCTTGGTGCCGTGTAGCTGCCATAGTGCTTGTTCAATTCGCAACCTCACCGCTAGATGCTGCTAAATTTCATACACTGGACCTTTAAACTACTTTAATGACTGAATTAGAGTAAAAGAATGATCTTTTCACGGGACACCACATTTTAACACTGTGAATTCATAAGGATTTAGTAGTTGACTTTTTAACAGGCTAAAAAATATCTAAACACCAGAATATCATTGGGATTTGCACAGGCAAGAAACGGTCATATTTTCTTCATCGTACAGCAATAGTCTTTAAGTTGAAATATAACTGGTGAGTACTCACCATTTGCTGGTTCCATGCACTGTAGCTGGGTGGTGACAGACCCAGCTGGATGATGCTTGTGACCAGAAGCCCTATTAGCAGAATCGGTGTCACAAACTTCCACATGTAGTAATAAAAGCGATACGGAGTGAACCCAAGCATGTCCTTTAAATCCTCAAAGAACCTAAATGAGTGTGTAGAGGAGATAAAATCAATGCAAATCTTATTTTTATGCATAAAAATAGGAATTTGTTTTAATAAGCTCTCGGTTCCTTATGCTTAAGATTTTTGTTTACTTGCAAACCTTCCTAATGAAATGTCCAACAGCCTTACATTTCATATCAAACTCAAGTCACTAGAGGGCGCTGTAAGGTTTCTAACAGCTCAGCTCCTGCACTTACAGTGCAGATATAAATTATATTTGGGTAACGTACTTCTCTGTACCGTAGATCCAAGCTACAGCGATGTTCTCCAGAAGAACCACGATGAGGAGAGGCAGAGTAGCAGAATAGTCATCAAACATGGCTACAAAGTAGTTTCCAGAGCGCTGGACAAAGATTAAACCGATGCCGAAGGCAAGTACACAGCAACCAACTGCAAAGGAAGCATGTGCATGATATTTAGCTTATTGGAAACAAAACTTTACCTTTGCTGCATGAGTTGTGCAAAAACAGGTCGTACTGACATTTTGCATATTGGCAGATCCTTTTCACTGTACAATATGCTTTTGATGTACATGTTCAGTACTAGGATTCCCTGATATTGTCATGGTATAGTTAAAGAGAAGCTTCTTCACACTGAAGCTAGTGAAACCGAGGGCGTTTCAGTCAGGTCTGGGTGAGCATTCGCTTTTAGATAGAATGCATCTTTTGTTCTGACACTTACATTTTTGCAATTTTACGTGTCTAAAACATGCATGGGCAACTTATAACACACCAAAGACACAGAAAAACACGTTTTCGCGCCATATGACCCCTTTAACTCTTCTGCAAAAGTAGAGTTACTGGTAGCACTTTTGCACTTCTGGTGTATGTTTGTTTGTGATTATGGCTATCATGTGTATAATACAATTTCATTTATGAAAGAAAAATAGGGTTGTCAGTGTGGTTTTAAATAAGTTTGTAATTTAATGGAGGTATGATGAAATTTTAGTTTTTGTGTCAACTATTCCTTCGAAGGTCTGGTTGTACTTTGATAATATTTAATATTTGAGCAAGAAAATTTTTCTGGGTTCCAACAGTAACTGTGTAGCAAATAAAGATAATTGTCAAATTAAACCAATAAAACTGGCTACAGAATTTTGATATCATGGCTGGCTTTGTCTTACCTGTAAGGTATTCCTTGCGCACTTTGAAGGTGTCCACAATGGGCGTCAGGATGCCCTGGATGGTCCCGAACATGCTGCCCAGTCCCAGATTAACCAACATAAGAAAGAACATGACAGACCAAAAAGGTGAAGCTGGGAAATGGGTCATAGCTTCAGTGAAGGCGATGAAGGCCAATCCCGTACCCTGAACTGCCTGTAAGTGAACACATTCAAAATCTTTTAGTATTCTAGCATGCATTTAGAATAACTCATGTAAAATACATACTGTAAACACACACACACATCAATAATGAATCAAATAAATGTAAAAAATGAAAAAAGATGCACAACTCGTCCTGTAGATAATTGAGAACTGGTTTGCCATTTATTTTTGTTTTGCAATTCTGTGTGTGGTTTCATGTGAATGAAAGAGAGAGATTATAGTATCAGCTCTGACAACAAGCGCCACATATATTTCCATTTGTTTCATCATGCAGTGCTGTGGATCTCCCACACATCTCCAACCATACCCAGACAGAGAAAAACATATAAGTCTTCATTACAGACCAATAAGATGGTTATGTACAGTAGCAGATTCTTCTGCAGTGTACATATCGGAGATGATCAAAGAGATAAATCTCATGCCTTAGTTGTAAATGATCTTAAAGGTTTGGATCACTCAAAAAAGTTCATTGCAACACAAAATATGATATTTCTGAGAACATTAGTAACCAAACTCCATTGACTTTGATTGTATGGACACAAAACCACTGAGATGTTTCTCAAAATATCTTTTGTATTCTGCAAAAAAATTAAGTTATACTGGTTATGAAGGACATGAAGGTCATTTTGGGGAGTAAACTATCCCTTTAATCTTTCTTTTCTTTTTAACGTTTAATCTTGATAATATAGTTTTATCAATGTATATTTTGTATAACTTTTCTCACTAGTATTGTAATAACATGTGTCAAGTGAGTGTGTGTCCTCCAGGGTTAAATTCCATGGAAAGTTTGTGCATATCAGATGTCTCTAATGTTTCCCTCCAGTGTATCAATTCACTTGACGCTCCTCCTCACCTTGTTCAGCTCCTCTTTGATGTCGCAGTTGGCTAAACCTAGGCGTGGGTAATCGTTTTCCATCACGCCCCGGATAATAGTGGTCATTTGCTGGTAGTCCTCAGGGCTAACATGACTGAAGTTAATATGGTGTGGGATCAAGCTGGGATTGATTTCTTTGCCAAGGAGATCATCAATCTTTTTTGTGTTCCTGAAATGCACCAAAAAACACAGTCAAACTACTGGGTAAGAATAAGAGGGTATGAATTGTTAAAATATAAGAAAACAAACTACCAATCGGACAGTCTTAACTTTTTTGAACTCACATTTCCACACATTTGGCGTTCATGATGTTGGCTTTGAAGCCCAGCACGGCGAACACGACCAGCGTGGCCAACACTGAGGTGAAGAAGTTAATGAAGGAGACCAGCACAGCATCAAAGTGGCAGTTGTTGTCTCGCTTGTTGTAGCTGGAGAAAGCAATCACGCCACCGAAACCGAGACCCAGGGCAAAAAAGACCTGCGTGGCAGCTTCACGCCACACTTTGGTTTCCAGCATGATTTCCAGCTGTGAGAAGATTAAAGTTGAAGTTTATCATGTGTCATACTTAAATGCACCAGGCAACTTCAGTCAGACATACTTAACCAAGAAAACCTTAAGTTTGAACAAAATTAAGGTCTCTCGCATCCAGCTGTTAAACAAGAGGCTTTTGTAATTGTGTGTTACACAAACCACCCACTTATAAGGCTCTGACACGACACATACCACACAAAACGGCACACGCTGACATCGACATCCTCGTGCACTAGCATATACACACACAGACACTTTATATAATGTGAGGGGTTTTGATATAATCCGCAGAACATGTGACAGCGTCTCGTACTGTTTGTTGAATGTGTCTTTATGTAAAGTAGCTGGCACAGCGTAACATTCTGCTGTGATTCTGCGTCTGCTGATGGAAGTTAATTCTCTTCTGTCGAGCACGAATGCATTCTGGGAAATCTGGCGGGGGGTGTTGTTTCCATAGATACATTTACTGTTCTCCAACGAACTGAGTCGAGGGATACACATGGGAATTAGTAATGAACGATTAATATAATTTGAGTCAATTGGATTCATTGCTGGTTTGTAAAGCAGAGCATGAGGAGTAAATTGGTCTAATGGTTGAAATGTGTCTTTGGGTTGATGGTGTCGGAATAAAACCCAAGAGGGCAGAGTTAGCATCTGCTCACCCATTCACACATCCATCTCGTGTTATAGGGTCTTACCTTGGGGGTGAACATGTGGGCGATCCCGTCCACAGAGCCTTTTAGAAGGAAAGCACGAACCAGGAAGCAAATAAGCACCACGTAAGGGAACAGAGAGCTGAAGTACATGACCTGTGACAAGTAAGACGCAAACAAATAGTCAAAGAGGTAAATACAACAGCACGTGATTTTTGTACAATTATGCACCTTTTACCTGTGCAAGTGTTTTTTAAAGATGCAGTACCCCTTACAATACAAAGGGGGCATCAAAATGCTTTCGTTTTTTGCGTTAACTTCAAATTTGCAAAACTTTATCCACACACTTATAAATTATGTTATTTACTGTACACAAATGATAAACTTTTTTCTTAGTAGCTTACATAACGTGCTTTTATTTATTTATTGTGTGTTGTTTATAATCAACTAAATGCATTTGATTTTATGATAAATGTTTGCTGCCTGTCTGAGCAAAGTGCCTATTTTGACAATGCAACAAACCACTTCAGGATATCTTCTTAAGAATTAAGATGATAATGCTGTATGTGGTTTTGTTGAGGAACATCATAACTAAAAGCTTATTTGTCCAAGCATGTACAGTAATAGAGCTTTACGCTGTTAAAATCTTGTATTGATGTTGCCGCACGGATCATGTGTTACTCACAACCCTGGGGTGCTGGGAAGGGTTGGTGTTCTTTGACTTCCGTACAACCATTCATAATAAAGTCACACCTTAAACATAATTTCATAATGTGTTCTACCTTACAAAGAGGATAATTTAGCACTTAACGATTAATGCTTAACTTAATCCCTATACTCAGTTAAACTTAATAAGTGTTTATGTACGGCAGTTAAAATAGACAGAATTTGATTTATTATTGTAATCTGTCATACAAATTAACAGCTTTACTTAGATACATAAACAAAAAGCTATGCCACATGCTTTTACTTTATGACCATTTTGTGCAAATTATGTACCTCGACTTGTTTGCAAAGGTTTGATTGTCAGGTAACACATGACATGTATACCACGAATGCACCGTTTTGGATAAAAGCATATACATAAATGTAAACGTATGTTTAAAAGGTTACTGGTTGTTCTCTTATTCATCAAGCTCAAACTTAAACTATCCCACAATTTACTAGATTAAAAGACACCATTTCTCTGTGGCTCCCTAAATATGAGGCATAGAGGAAGTTTCACAACAATCCATTTAATCCATCTACACCTCTTCCTGTGGAGCACTTATACCTCTAATTCTACACTACAGTGTCATCAAACGCCAGTAATTGTAGCTGAAATTTACTGGTTAAAGCACCAAAGAACTATGTGCAGGATGTGCACATAAAACCAAGGCAACAAATGCTACTCTGTTTTTGTTCTCAAACAAAATTACAGTAAGTAAATTCTTTTTAAAAAGTTTCTTTTTATAACTATTATCAATTATTGAATAATCACATGAAAAGGTATTAAAGGAACAGTTTACCCAAAAATTTAAATTCTGTATTCATCAGATTTGGAACAACTTGAGGGTGAGTCAATGAACACAGAGAAAGATATTTGGAAGAATGCTTGTAACCAAACATTTCTTGGCCACCATTGAGTACCATAGTAGGAAAATTGCTTTATACATTTGTTCGTTCTGATGAACACAGAAAAAGATATTTAAAGAATGTAGGAAAGCAAACAGTTCTGGGGCACTTTTGATTACCATTGTAATTTTTCCTACTATGGTAGTCAATAGTGGCCGAGATCTGTTTGGTTACAAGCATTCTTCCAAATATCTTTTTCTGTGTTCATCAGAACAAAGACATTTATACGGATTTGGAGCAACTCGGGCGTGAGTAAATGATGACAGAATTTTTCTTTTTGGGTGAACTGTCCCTTTAATGCATATAAATGAACGTTTCTTACCTTTCCGGAAGATTGGATGCCCTTGATCATAGCCAGACACACCAACGTCCACGCAAACAGTAGACATAAAGTCATCTTCCAGTTAAGTCCACCTCCCTCTGAGATGGAGTCCGAGATGTCCAGGGCCACGCGATACCAATAGAATGTAGTGGCCGAGCTTTTCTCACACTCTGGTTCAACATCTACGCGATAACAGGAAGGTTAAGTCTGACACATACATTGAGACTTGCCACTTTCATACAGAATCTTAACATTAGTCTGAAAAAATATTCTGTTTAACTGTATTGCACAATACACCATATTGCATACATAGATGTCATTGTCTTACATGTGTTGGTTTGGTTTTTGACCAGGGGACATTCATGCCATGGAAGAGGCTGTTGGAAAGACTGTGAGAAGTAGAACAGGCTCCAGCCGATGATGACGTTATAATAGAGAGCCACAAAGAAGCACACCTGCAATGAGAAGAGACAGTGAAATGCAGCATATGTAGGGGCATGTCTTTTAATGGCCTAATTTGTTGCCTCTCCCCAGGGAAAAGACGGGGCCTGTCTCTGGCTATTTTTACAATGCGCTGAAAGTACAGCCTGATATTCACCAAACAGCTGGCGAAGCCAATGCCGCCAAAGCGTGGGCTGATGTAGTTCCACACCCCGATGCTGCCCCGACGGATACGCTGACCCACTGCTAGTTCAAGAAAGAAGAGAGGGATCCCTATGACCACCAGCAGAATGAGGTAAGGAATCAGGTATGCTCCTGCAAAGAGGAGATCATTTGTGACAAATACAGTATATTGTAATTATATAGACCACTTCGCCAGATGTAAACACTAGTCAAGAAGCACTTTCGGTTTCATTTTTATTGATTTTATTTTTAATTCTTACATATACAATTAAATCTTAAAGATATTTGTTTGACATTTTGTATTTGTTTGACATTTTGATTTAGTTATAAATGTTCTGTTGGTTGTATTTTGTTCAAATGTTTGTGTAGTGTTAAAAAACTGAAACAGGAAGTTCTTCTGGAGCAGCGTTGCTTATGTTTTCCAAAGTGGTCTATACAGAGCTGATTATGATTCTAATTATTTGAAACAAACAATGTTCCACACTGCTTATATAGACAGTTTTAGCGGCAACAACATAAACAAACGTTATGTGGCTAAACGTCCAGTAGACCTCCGCAAAACATCAATAACTATTTAATACAATTTATATACTATTATTAAATACAATTTAAACAAATATTTATTACAATTTAATACAAATAATATACAATAAATTCATATTAATTAAATATAAAATAAATTGTTATATTACTAGGCACTAGCCAGACCGATAACCAAAGACAGACTGGAAATTAACTTCGGGCCAGACACATGCGTCTGATGAAACCGTCAGTGTCAGATCTGATACCACAAGTGATTTGGCTTAAGCAATGGACCAAAAATCTTTGGCCAAATTTATAAAGATGAAATATCTAACCAAGTAGCCCAAGCACACTTTTCAGGCAAAATAATTCACAAAAAAAGTTTTAAATGATTAAAATAACAGATATACCTACTGTTATACGGTTTTATTATTGAAACTATGGTTTTATTTAGGGATGCACTGACAGTATTGATTGGCCAAAGTGATTAAATAAACAGCTATTGGCTGATACTGATATATATATTGTATAAACAGTACCACATCGTGCCATACCTTTTAACCATTTTAAATGGGCTTTTTGGGGCTTATTGCATCAATTCGCAATATTTTTTTAGACATAATTTTAAGAAGGATCTCTGTCAAACTATATTTGTACAGATTTCTTTTTGTTTTCGCAAGTTCACCCAGAGAAAAATGTTGGATTATGCAAAGACGTTGTACCATCTTCACACATTTATATTGACCTTTTTTACACTATAGTCAATATTCGGATTATTATAAATCGACCAAACTTCAGTTGACACTTCAGTGCATCTCTAGTTTTATTGTTTGAACTTAAACATAAACCTGAACTTACAATGTACAATGTTTGCCATTATAAATGTGAATAAAGGAACATCGGAGATGATTCAAGCATTGATTCAGTAGCATTAGAACATTCCTTCATCGTGAGGAATAACAGCAATACAATGGCATTACTTTAAGAGTACTGCAGGTTTGATGCTCATGTGCAGAGTTTCTACCATGTGCTGTTACACACAGAAACCTATTGAGATTCAAAGACACTTATTTCTGAAATTGTATGTTATATTTAGTGACATGAAGCTGCAGTAAAAGTGAATCCACAGGGTGTGCATGAGATGACATCTGGCAGAACGGAGCAGAAAAACGTTGTGGGCTGTCATTTAGATGGCACACAGATGGTGCAGTGCTGTGTTTGTGTTGCCCTGGCTGAAAGACATCGACAGACATGACACACACACATTGGCCTATTTAATCTAATTACAGATCTGCACGGCAGGGTGGCCACACTTACTTATAACAACCTTGAAAACAAGACCCAGCAGGGTTGTGGTGTTTTGGTCAAACTCATACAGACAAAATGACAAACTGGCATGGTGTCTCACACATTTACTTTGAGCATCTAAATGGCGACACCATACACTTCTACTGTTTTTAAATACAGCTGTTTATAACTTTCTTTTTGTCTACAGTAAACATTAACTCATTATTAGAGTGTCTTTTTCAAATGAAATAAACAGAATAAGGCAGAGGCATGAGTAATGATACCTACTGCATGTCATTGTTGTCAGGGTAAGCAGATGTAATCTGATTTGACATTTAAGAGATTTGTATAAACACAGATGGGTAAAATAACCTGGTATTAATTCCATAAGCAAAACGTTTCATTAAAATGCCCTGCCCTGTTAATGTGACACTATACAGTATATCATGATCAACTGCACATCTGTGACTCAGCACAACTCATTCTTTACCGCTGATTGGTTTATTGTCATTTGGTTACTGCTGTTACTGCAGTGACCTTAGCCAGTGATGTTTCTAGAATCAGACACAGTGCTGACCTTTAATAATGAAAGACAGTTATCGAGTTAAAACAATTATTTCTTTATGAAGTACCCTTGCTTGTTCTGACTAAATATCTGTTATAATATGAAACATGCTGTTCTAATTCTGCTGTTATTCTAATACTGTGAAATGTTGGTAATTGCTTGATCAAGAAAGATCAACACGCACACTAGAGAAGTCCTTCCTGTTGACACATGCAGACATGCAAACTCTTTTTAGGGGAAATACACAGTGTACTTCGCAAATGAGGTGACAAGCATAACTCTCACTTTCAGAACTAAAAATAACAGGTCTTTAAACAAAGTTTTTTTTTACTTCCAGACACTTTACTTGTATAGATGTCAAAGGCAGACTTGCAGTTTCAGAGCCAATTCCTGATTCACAAACTCCTATAGATTTTTCACTCATATACTATTCATATATAAGTATTCATTGCAGTTGATGTACATTTCAGTAAAACATTCTATTCAATAAGTATGCAAGTCTTGCCAATTGTTTGTTTATTGAGTATATATTAAGCTTTGAGATAATGGTGATCATTTATTTTTAGTATATATTCGTTTTTTTATATTACTGCTACGTTGTTAGAAATTAAATTGTCTCCATACAACAGGCAATACATTGTGACTATAAAACATAATGATTTACCATTAACTTTTTACTCATTTGAGTTTATTATGCCTATATAGAGAAACCTACCTCCGCCATTTTTCTGGCACAAATAGGGAAACCTCCATACGTTGCCCAGACCCACTGAAAAGCCAACTTGGGCAAGGATGTACTGCAGCTTGCTGCTCCATGCAGGCCTCTCCTCCTCTTCCTCCTCTTCTTCCTCTGAACCCTCCTCAGCATCCCGCTCTTTTTTCTGAGAAACATCTCCCACTGTCAGAGAGCTTTTCTTGAAAGAGTCCTCACCGGTGTCTTCATTGGAGAGTAAGTCTTTGACAGATTCAGTAACTTCGTCATCGTCAATCTCTCTCTTGACTGTTTTGCTGTTTTTGGGCATTTGAAAAATGTCTTTTTTGCCGATGGGGTGAGAGAATCTTGTAAACCCTCAGCAGGGGTAGATTTGTGTCAAAAGGTTAAACTCAGGTCAAAATGGGATTTAGTGAATGCGCAGAGGAAAGTGTGGGTTGAAATGTTTATCTTCTCATTTTTGTAGTATAAGCTTCCTATGAGATACAAAAAAGAGGAACAGAAACAAGACAGATGTAAATTCCACTAATATGATGCAATGCATCACCTGGCATGCAAATTATTTTTAATAAACATTAGAAAGTTTTGTTGCAATCAAAGTATCACAATGTTTCCCATTTAAACCTGATCCCTTTTTCTATTGTTTTAAAGTTTAATTTAGTAATCTAATAAACCGTGTTGTATGCGACTGCAACCACATGCCCTCTCTCCAAAAACCCGCCCTCGACAGACATTAGCCAATCGCATGTCAGCAAAAACGAACGCTCAAGTTATTGACAGATAGCAAGACCTTCAGAATGGCTAAAAAGCGCGGGCCTCCTCCCCTTTAGTTTACAGAGCCCAGGGTTGTCCCGAGGCAGGTGTAATATCTCCTATTTCAGAAGATCATTTTTTATAAAAATCTTAAAATGTGACAGCATTTTGTTGCTCAGTCACACAGATGAAATCTAGTCCCGTAAAATAGGTCGTTATACGACACATTAACCCTGTTTAGAATAGGAGTAAAATGCGAGTTTGCCATTACGCACATCACAGCTTATTCTCTGTGACAGCAAATGACATTTAAACCGACCAAGAACGTTCCGAACACTATCATATTTCAAGTCTAAATAATTTAGCCCCTTTCCGGAGCACGAGGTACGATCATTTGCATATGAACCCAAACAGACAAGAGCTCACTAGCGCAGCAGCTTGAGTCACGTGGACGCAGCGCCCCGGATTCCAAACGCGGGTTCGCAAATGTAAAGACAATATAGATTAAAAGCGATTCCGTTACCAAAATAGTATGAAATAGTGTTTGTCACAAATATGTTGTTTGTTGTTTGCCTTGAGTGTGCGCTCCCGCTCATGTGATCAATTATCTTCAGGGCTGCATTTTTAACGCATTCTCCAGTAAAACGCTATTTTCCCATTCGTTATTAATTCATTTATGTGTTACTAGTACAATACTCTTATTCAATAACCATAATGGTAGTAAAAACTTGCAATGTTAAAATGAGGACATAAAGCTAGCCTATAAACGTTCGTGCCAGCCAGGTATAAAGAAAAAGGAATACCATATCATATTTGCAGGAATTATGTGTGCGTCTGTGCGACTAATTTACATTCATATGTATTACCAGGTAATTGATTAGACTGTTTTACTTAACTAACAATCAGAAAATCACACACAGTATAAAAATGATGTATAAGTAACGTTAGTCTATATCAAATACATCCTACATTTGTATGGGACTTAAATTCTCCCCCCGCCCAAATTTACTATGTCACCCATGTGCGAGGTTTCATCATTCACACTGAATCAGATTGCGCAGCCGTCCTTTCGTCATGATAAATCGGCACCAAAAAAATAATCTTACCTTATAAGGGACCAAGAGGAAATAATAATCAGAGGTTTTGTTAGTATCTCGTCTTGTATGCTTTGGTGGCTTAAACACACAGGTATGGCACATGAAGTCTGATCGAAATGTGATGTGGCCGGTGGTACCATGCATGAGGCGCAGATGCTCTATCAGTTCGTTGGACCAAGACGAGATTCATTGTGGGGGAAACGGCCTCGAGTTCCCTAAACACGTGAACTGGGCGTGTCTTATGTTTGTTGTTAATACGATAGATTTAAATATCTTTATTACTGTGACAACACTGAATTATATCTCGCTTTAAATGTGTTTTATGTGTCAAAATGTGTTTATGTGAGTGATCTAAAATCCCCCGTGTAAAAAGGTGGTACAGTCCACTATAGCACCCACAAGCTAGTTTTCAGGGTGTGCAGTTATTGTAACCTCGTGCGTGGAAATCTTACATAAGCCTTACCATAAAATGTCTGAAATCAGAAGGATCCAAAGTAGCTCATTCTAATTGCCCCTTCATCCACTAAGCGGTCATCACTGCCACGAAGATAATGTTATTTCATCTTTTATGTACACCGTGCGTGGATGACAAAAATATAATAAAAGCAAGCACGCTTGCGAGCTCTTATAAGCGGTAGTAGTACGCATATTTGCATTGGTAATACAGAACATCCATTAAATTCAACGCTATATGTCGCGTGCACCTGCTTCGTCCATTGTACTATTGCGCTAGAAAATAGCCTATATCGCCGCATGCACTTGCGTCCTTACATCCCAACATTTATTCCAATTGTTCAACCTAAATTTATTTCTTCCCAAGGTCTCTGCATAACCTAAACATACCATTTAGGACACGGTTTTTAAGTTTTACTTAAGTAATAATCACATAGTGAAATAAAGTAAAACAATGCACTTGCTGTTTTTCTAGTTGCCCGAATATTAATACAAATATTTTATGTTTCACATAAAAATCACAGTAATTGTACCAAAGGAAGAGTTAACCCCTCCTTGGTGATACAGCAGTCTGTCATTCCTGCATGATTGGAATTATTGGTTAATGGATTTAATGATATGAAAAAAGTCTACATATTGCTTTAAAGCAAAATCATTCAGATAATCTAAATCTTCCTTATAGATATGCAATGTACATGTATAGCTGCATTACCCATTATTCTATAATTTTGCTTTTCCTACCTTATATCATTTTTAATGATTTAAATTTAGTAAAATCTACCTCTATGTTTTATATAGGCCTAACGTTATTGAAAAATGCATTGAAAATGCAATAATAAACATGGATAATTTAGGGTTGATTTTTGTTGATTTTTTGGTTCTTTTGTTCAGCTTGATGGTTGTTTGTGTCATGTGACTGTTCTCTGCTGATATAGCTGGAGGTGATCATTGCATGGCTCACTTCCTGGAACTTTAGTGTGACGTTGCATTTCACGCATGGCATGTTGTGATGTCATCCAGAGGACAAGTTTCCATTGATGGTTCATTGACGGTCCTTAATATCACATGATGAAGAAAAGCTAATGATACTACAAGATTTCTTTAGCACTCATGATCAGTAAAACCCCAACAACATTAAAATACAAAAGACAGTCAGTCACAGATGGCAGGTTGTTTTGTCTACCTGTTGAATAGTTAATGTTTTAACTACGCCATGATTCAGTTAACACCATGACCAGATGGCCATTTTAAATTTGTTGTATTTATCTGCTGGTGAAAAAAACTAAAAGGCATTATGAATTTATCTTTTTTTTTCATGCATTCAGATTCTCTTAATAAGACTAGGTGTTATAATCCCACTATTTCAGCACACCTGAAATGCCCAATAGGACATTTCCCACGCCTTATGCATGGTAGGGGGAGCAGTCAAGAATATGTATAGAGGAAAGGAGGTCTGAGGTTTCACTGGGTTCGTCGGGTAGGCATCCTCTGTGTTTGGGGGATAAATGATTATAGAAATACATAGCATATTTATACTTACCTTTCCTTGTTATTATCAGAGATACATTTCATGAGTTGTGTGTCCTATCCTACTTTCATCACATCCATTATCCTGGGTGAAAGATGCCTTTTGGTGAGGTACTGCTGAAAATGCCCTTTGTATGGTTCCCATCAATACAACACATCGTCAGTTGTGCACCTCAGCCTCATTGGGTGTTTCGGCCCTTTATTACAAGACACCCTCAGCCAAGGGAGGCCCACTGCAGGTTGATCAGACCTAGGTGTGTGTCGCATTGTTATAAAGTCATCTGGCAGCCCATGCTGTGTCCATCCGCCTCAACCACAGCCATTAGCTTCTTCTTTCCACACCACTGGCCAGTTCTTGATTATCCTCCTCCACTGGACCTGTCCTCTGAACCCCACTTCCTGTGTCAATTAGCTCATCCAGATTAGTTGCTTTGATGGTAGCTCGGTGGCATCATACCTCAACGGAACCATATGCGCCAACCCATTGGCTAAGGCTGTTCTATCCCCACTGGCACCGTTAATGCATGCTCAGTGCACCCAGGTCCTGTATGGCATAACATTACAACACATTACCAAAATCAACGCAACCATACGCGCTAACCCGTTGGCTAAGACTGTTCTAGCTCCACTTAAATTATTTCACAAAATGACAATATTTAATACATAAACTGTGCGTTTCTTAGAGTAGGCCTAATGGTAAAAGTTCTGTAAAAAATTATTCTGGGTCGTAGTAGATTTCATTAAATGAATTGATTAAACTTTACTTAGTACATTTGTGTTCTTGTTTTTTAACCAAAATTTAAGTTAAAATGATTGTAAAAAATCTCAGAATTCTAAATGCACAAATTATTGAATGAATTCAACTTAATTTTATCATGTTCAACCCACTTAAACTTGAATAAAGGATCTTTACTTAATTATTTTGTGGTGGGACTACATTTACTGAATTTACTGATCTTTACTAAATTTACTGATCTACTGAACAGTTCCCAGCATGCCTTGCATGCGACAGCATTAGGATAGTCATTTTTGTGCTATTCAAGTGCTATTTTATGGGCTTTACAATAAAATCAAAGACTTAATACTGTTTATTGTTCAGTTGTCTTTAAGATTTAGAAGAGATTCTGTTTGTATTTTTGAGTTTGGTGGTTACCATCGTTCAGAAGGGTAGTGCTTGTGCTTGATTTCACTCAGTGAACAGTAATACTGTAACGTTAACTGTAATAATGTTAAACTGAAGTTTTTATCCTACAAACTGCAGATGTTCTCTCAGCTAATATTGTCTTATATGAACAGTGAAATTAAGTCTGCAATTTAATTCTAAATAAGTAAATGCCTAGAATCATACATCATAGCCCTGAACCGAATGAGTGTTCAGCAATGAGAGTGAAGCAGAGGTTAGCAGAGAGCTTTTCACAAGACTCTTGAGTGAATCATCATTTAATATATTCTGACACCTCAATCTTTTCACATTTCATTTCTAAATACCACCCATGTCGTTACCTTTATCATGACAAAAAAAACCCTCATCTGCTCTCTTTATCCTGATCTCTCTCTGTCCAGTCCTCTGTTTTTTACTGTCCATGTACCAACATAATGGAATTAATGTGGGGATTGAAGTGGACAGCGGTGCCTTCATTAACAATGAAAGGATTAATTTCAATGTGGTCCTAAAAGCCTTATTTCTCAGGATTTTTTGTGTCATTGGGTTCAACATGGTCATGGGATAATCAGCAGGTTGTTACATTTTTTTTATAGAATGATAAAGGAAACACAAAGGTAACACAGACAAAAAGCATAAGCCTTTAAGATTTTATTTCAATAGGTTAACTTTGAGAATAGTGACATAAATGGAATAGGTGAGTGTCATACAAACCTGCATATTCCTCCCTCAGTGACTCCTTAAATTTATATCTATAATTTAAGATCTTATTGTCACAAACACGCGCTGAGATCATTAAATGCTGACAAATTCTTTACTAGTAATTTTATGTGATCTAATGTGTTGATGGTTTGGTTTATGAAAGAATACAATCTTTGTTGCTCAGAGCTAAATACAAATTTTCTTCATGGAAGTTACAGTATTTCTCTGTTCCTCTCACCCACTAAGAAAAACTGAATGGGTACAAACTGAAGAAAGCTGTGAGCAGATATGGCAACAGACCAGTAACATATAACCCTTTTGTGTAAACATAGGGACACCATTCAACCCTGAGCTCTACTGAGAGCTGAGCAGGCTTTGTCCTTATCACAAGTGCAAATCTGCAGCCACTGCCTGGTCCCTGTCTGAGTTCCATGCTCTCAGACAAAAAGCTTCAGACACCTATCCTGCTAACAAAGGGGTTGATGGTACTCTCCACTAATTGAAGCAGACAAGGCTTACTGGTGGGAGCTTTTTGAGCAATTGAACTTGGTGAATGCTTCTGATGAAACATGGACAGTTGATTTGACTTCAATAACAGTCTCCAGCAATGCGAGTGAAATTGTGCAGCCACTTAGAGAAAACTACAGATTGACCAAAATCTGCAATTCTTTGAAGTAATGTTTATAGATTTGGCAGATGCATGCAAGGTACACATTTTTATTTAATTATTTTCTGATCAAATGTTGAGTTTTGTTAGACAGACAAGTTGATCTATGTAAAATTACACGTGAGAATCAACAACAATGACAGCATTTCCAGGTCTGATGCATGGTGAGATTATTTACACACCTTGATAAATTTAAAATACTGTTTTACGATCCAATACCTAAAATAGTCTCATTTCATTCAATTTTTAAGGGCATTTAATGTAACATTTAGCCTACTGCAGGCCGCTTGTGCAGTATGTAGGTCTTCTGTCAATGTATCATTTTACCACGAGAAGGCATCAAATAAGTCTACTGTTAATGCGCGATGATCCCCAAAAATAAGCTATAATATGCATTTTGAATGTGTACATTGGCTGGATCAAATTTTCTTGTAACACGTAGGATATTTTATAAAATAATTCGCGTAATATCTTTGTACTATTTACTTGCTCCATTCGCCATTATACGAGAGCGTTTCATTAAGTTTGTCCTTCGTGCCACGCTGTATTCGGTGGTTTCCATAGCAACTGCGATGCACGCGAAAGGTACAACATGAGGCAAAAAGAGAAACAGGTTCTGGATATTACATAAATAAAGAAACAGACAAAAAGACCTTTTGAATTAATCTTAATATGTTATGCTCATGCTTTTGTTATGTTGCAACAATGCCCTGAATTTGTTTAATTCGTAAATGTTCGTGTTTACTGTTGTGAGATGTGTTAACGTTACTTCATTAACAGAGGTCTACTCTCCATTTACGCAGAACGTTTTGAACTGGTTTTAAATCTTGTTCTGGTGGTCGATGACAATGGATGACATCGAGAAAGAGATTGATGAAGAGTTGAGGAAATTAAACTTAGATCCCTTTGAAAATGTTTCAGAAGAATCAGAAGATGAAAACTTTACTGCGTTGGATGCAACTGTAAGTGCCATCTGTATTTCAACATGCTTTCGACCCTAATAGAAAATGAATACAAATTTGCTCATATATTGTATAAATATATTATATAAGTTGTTTAAGTATTTTTGAAAGTTTATTGCATTTTATCTTACCATGTTGAATTCATATACACTAATGATAAAACTCTCAATACTCCAAAAGCTCATTACACTGACAATCACCTGTGTTTTCACAAAAGCTTCATTCAGAAGATCTTTCTGACTCGGTGCTTGCATACATTGAAGCTTCAAGAACTCGAATTAATGCCTTTGAACAATTAATCATTGAAGATGTTGAGGAAAAAGGTAAGACTTTTTTTTCAAATGAATTATAATGTACATATCATATATTATTATACCTAAATTGAAGACTTAGTATTTTTCCATTTCACTTGTAGACTCCTTGAGTCAGGAACTTTTCGTCACCCACAATGATAATATAATAAATGAAGGAGCTATGGATTTTATAGAGGAACCCAAAACGTGGAAGGAAAGAGTGAGTCTTGCTTGTTTGTTTGCCTTTACTCATCTGAGTCATCATCCCTGAGCACACACTGTGTTTTGGGTGCCTGGGTTTTGTCTTTAATTTAACCTTTAATTTAGTTTAGTCCCTCATAGTAGCAAAATATCTGTTTTGTATTGCAGTTTTGTGTGTTCAGACAATGTGAATACAGGCCGTAAATACACAGAGACATGGCATCAGCAAAAGAAAAAAAACGGGCTGCATAAGTGTACATTTAAATGCTATATTTTATTTTTAGGTAGTCTGTGGAGTGAGGGAACAGGTGGAGTCACTCAGTATGGATGGTAAATATAAAAATGATGTTTCAAAAATAAAAAACACAAGATGGATTTATTCTATCACATTAGATGGCACTCTTTGAAAACATATACTTAGTGAATGGAAAGTATAAAATGCAAATAAACAATCACAATTTTAAAGGACCTCATATCTTTATATTCACACAGTTGCACCTCTCACTGTTTTGCTTTCAGTTGTAATTGACCGTGACATTTGCACTGAGAGTGAATTGCAGCTTAGTCTTGAATGGAAAGAATTGGAGAAAAGACTAAAAGAGGAAGAGGAGCAGAAATTAGCGACACAGAAGATGGAAAGAGATCTGCATTTGAACTCCGAGAGGGAGGAGAAAGAAAGGAGAAAGAAGTCACTGATGGAGTTCGAGGAGCAGCTGAGGAAGGTAGAGAAGACCGCTCTGGTAGGTTTGTCTTTAACATGACAGTTATTGATCGTAAAAAGTTATTCCTTGTGTATGGAATAAAAGGACGTTCTATAAATTTAATCAACCTTTCTGAATATTTATTATAGTTTCAAAATGTTGGAGAAAAAAATAAAGTTCATTACACAGTGGATCAACAAGAATTGAATAAACAGCAGGTGCGGAAAAACGGTTAAGACTAATAAAATTTTTTATGTTTTGTGATAAGGTGTGCTTCATAAAGAAATCAATACGTTTGATGCCATTTTTACTGTTTAATTTCAGGAGTTTATATGGAAGCTGGAGAAGGAGCTAGAGGGGGAGAAACAGGCTTTTGAGGAGGCTCAGCAGGAGGAGAGAAAGAGAATCCAGGAGCTTCAATGCAGATCTGCTACAAAGATCCAAGCTGCTCTCAGAGGAACGTTAGCACGCCGATGGAGCACAAGAGAGCTCAAGAGAAAGAAAGAGGAAGAAAAAAGACTTGAGGAAGAGAAGAGGGAGTGGGAGAAAATAAAGAAGGAAAGAGAGGAGGAGAGGAAGAGAACCGAGGAGGTAAAACGTTTTCACAGGGAGGAGATGGAGAGACGCAGGGCTGAGTATGAGGCCTCAAAAGAACAAGAACGCCATCGTCTGGAGGAAGAGAAAAGACTTGAGCAGCAGAGGAGGAAGGAGGAAGATAGAGGAAGGAGGGTGATGGAGATGAAAATAGAGCAGAACAATATTACAGGTGTAGAAGAAAGAGATGTGAATGAAGAGAGCCAATGTGTGAAGGCAGAGAAAATACTTCTGCAGCAGAGGAAGAAAGGTGATGATGATGATGATGATGATGAGAGGAGGAAAGAGGTGAAGAGGAAGGAAGAGCAAAACAACGTCACAAATGTGGGAGAAAGTAGAGTGAAAGAGGAGAGCCAATGCCTGGAGACCGAGAAAAAACGTCATCACAACGTAATTACTAGTGTGAAAGAGAGGACAGTAAAAAAGGAAAGCGAAAAATATGAGGAGAATGTTGAGAAGAATAAAGAATATGATAGAAGGCAACTGGTGAGAAGTAGCAGAGCAGAAAACAAATGTCAAAGAAAGGAGGAAAATGAGGAGAGAGGAGAAAGAGCGATTCAAGGTAGTGAGGAGGAGGTAAGGGAAAGAAGAGATAAAATGGAAAGAATAAGAGATGTGTACAAGGAGAAGACTGTATTGGACAAAAGTGTAAAAGTAGACAGGTTTGATGATCAGAAACGATCAAAAAAGTGCTATCAAGAAAAGAAAAAAGATGGCAGTGAAGAACTTGACTGTCAGATGGATCTCCTGCAGTCAAAAGAGAATCAAAAACTTACTACAGCCCATCCACCGCCCTGCATAAATGCACATCAAGAACTCTCTAATGACCATTGCATTAGCCTGTTTGGTTCACCGAAAACTACAGGTCATCTAATTTTTGAAGTGGACACATATACAGATAAAAGTCTCAATGGTGTAGAACATAAGATGGACACTAGGGGGCAGCAAAATACTACAACTGTTTTGCTTGAAAACTGTGGACCAGAGATCCAAGAATCGGGTTCTGAATGTCTGCCTGACAGCACAGAGCAGAAGCGTTTGGCCTGGATAAAGAACTGCACTCCTTGGTCCATACTGTCATTGCAGAATAAAAAGAAGAGGCCATCTGCTCAACAACAGTCCCGTAAGAGAGGGGCAAGAAGAGGAAAATTACCCAGCCTGCCTCCTTTGTCTGTGGACACTATTCTTAAGACAGGAGCTTGGAGTTCTCTCAAACAGGTAGTCGATGAAATCAACTTTATATGTATGGGCATTGGGCACAGCTATTTCTTGGTTATCTTGTAAGTTCCTGTTGACTGTAATTGTGATGTAAAAATCAGGTTACAACAGTAACTCTGGAAGACCTGCCGGGCTGTAACCTGTCCACACTGTCTCAGTGTTACAAACTACAGACGTTAACCCTTAGACGCTGTGGACTCATATCCTTGGATGGACTTAACCAGTGTTCTCAGATCAGATACATTGATGTACAGGTGATTCTGATCTTTACTAATCGCTCTTAATGTAATTATTTGGTTTTATACAAAACGACTTACAAAAGTGAGGAAAACAACAAATTATTTTTATTCAAATGTTTTTTTAACAATAAGGAGAACTCGGTCACACATGTGGATTGTGGAGGTCTGGCAAACCTTAAAGTCCTCCTGCTGGGTAAAAACCAGCTTACAAACATCCATGGCCTTGATGATGCTGAGAATCTCCAGGTCCTTCAGCTGTCACACAACAACATTTCACGTATAAGTGAGTGTTTATTAGTTAATTTGTCAATGTTTTATATGTCATTATGATATTTCGGTCAAACACTAAGAGATGAAGTTAAATCTTTAAATCTGAATGTGCACTTTGGTATCTAACTTCTGGCATTGTCATTGACCAGTAGGCGGCAGCATTGTTTCATTTTAGTGTCTTACACTCCTTTCTTCTATTGCCATTCTCAAAATACATCCTGATGTGTCTCACTTCTGAGATAATGGCATCATATTGAATAAATATGAATAAATATATCATAAAGAAAAGGAAAAATGCAGTTAAAAGGTATTGGTGTCAGAATTAGATGGTGTCCTGCCAATTCTGTCTTTTTAGATTAGATTATTCTTTGGCTGCTATTAGATATTTTCACAGTGCCCCATGATTCAGTACATTCTAACCAGGTTTCTCCAGCAGCATTGGCTTGATGAAATATATTTTCTCTCTTAGGGGGTTTAGGAGCCCTGAAAGTGCTTCAGAGATTATTAGTGGACCATAACCAACTGCTCAGCATGAGAGGTTTAAATGAAATGTATACACTTCTGCATCTGGACTGTTCATACAACCACCTAAGCCACGTCGAGGGTTTGGAGAACTGCGCTCTCCTCAATACGCTGGAGCTTAGAGGAAACAGCCTAACTCAGGTTGAATTTTACAAAGTTACAAAATAAGTTACTTGACATATCATGCCTTCAGCACTGATATCAAGATTGTATTGAATATCATCATTTTTCCATTACTTTGTTGTTTTGCATTCTTATTCTGATTAGTCAATCTAGAAAATATTTCCATTCCAGTGTCCAGGAAATTATTACAAGAAATGCATCACCACCAGAGAGAACTAGACCACAATGATGACAGCCGTTGTTAACATTATCTTCTAGTAAAACATGCTCACCCATTTAACGGCATTTCTAGGCTGTGGTCACCTTAATTGAATTATTCTTATCTGTTGTGTTTAATGTGTAAAAGTTAGACATTGAGATCTCATATTTAGGGTGAGAGTTAAGTTTCCACCCATCTCTTCTCATGGGACAGTGTTTGTGGTTGGAAAAGACATGTTGACGTTTACTGTGTGGTCATATGGTCATAAGGGGATTGCTTTGTTTTGTTTTGTCTCTGGATTGTGGCTTAGCTCCCTGTCCTGCATAACCACGTACTTCTGAGGGACCTTTCTCTGGATGACAATCTTATATCTTCTATTCGTGACCTGGAGTCTTATTGGTTACCTTTGCTCCAAAACCTCTCCTTAGCTCATAACAGGTACTGTAGGGGTCAATACAGAAAATAGCTGTGGCTGAAAACCTAATGAGCTGCCAAACTAATGTTTTTTTTAAACCTTGTCTTGGAGTCATCAAGAATGCACAAGTAAAAAAAAAATCAAAATACGTTTTTCTATATCGTTATTTTTTAACAATTTTGCATAAAGCAGCTTTATTTGCAGATGCATTGGAGACTCAGGTAAAACATTATTGGAATAAGGAAAAATAAATGATATAATATTACAGTATATTCAAAATAAATGTACAAAAATAATGTTTGAGTAGGCGGTTCACTAGTTTTTAAGTGACAGCCAGTGAGATTATAACATTCACTTTCAGTAAAATTCTACTCAAAGGTGACGTGTGTGTTTTTTTGATGTGTAAATACTTTCTTTTATCTCAGTTTAATGTGCAGAGTCAACACTACGTCAACTTTACCAGAAAACACTGTGGCTCATTGGTCCTATTAAAACATTGCACTTTTTGAGCATCTTGAACAGGAGTTGTGTTTTATTAGTGGCACAAAAAATGACACATTTCACCCTTAAAGTGATACTCCACCCAAATATAAAAATTCTGTCATGAATTACTCATCCTCAAGTTGTTCCAAACCTATAAACATTTCTTTGTTTGGTTGAACTCAAAGAAAAATATTCATAAGAATGTTAGCAACTGACAGTTCTGGGGCACCATTGACTACCATAGTAAAAAAATATATTTTATAATTTTTGGTTTGGTGAACACAAAAGAAGATATTTTGAAGAATTTACTAAAGCAAACTGTTCTGGGGCACCTTTGACTACCATTTTAAATCTTTCTACTATGGTAGTCAATGGTGCCCCAGATAAGTGCCCCTGTCAGTTGCTAACATTCTTCCAAATATCTTTCTTTGTTTTTAACCTAACAAGAATTTTTTTACAGGTTTGTAACAACTAGACGACAAGTAAATGATAACAGAATTTTCATTTTTGGGTGGAGTATCACTTTAAATAAAACTGTTGATTCTTTTCTAAAGCAATGGTGATTTAAATTAAGGTGTTTTAATGTTTTTAATCATATTGATTGTTTCCCATCAGTATAACTGACTTAATTCCACTCTTGGACTTGATGTCTCTGAGGACGCTGAACATCAGTCAGAACTGTCTTTCAGGTAAGGCGTAGACATGGGAGAGGTTAACTTTATTGTCTGTTTTTAACTTTATTGTAAGTTTGAATGTCTCATGAGAAGATGCTGTTGTGACTCTCTTTTAGACCTTCAAAATGTTTGTCTGAACCTTCAGGGATGCTTCAGTCTTCAAGAACTCAACCTGAATGACAATCCGCTACAGCGGGAGATGAACTGGAGGTATGTATTTACACCTTCAAAGATTTGCCCTGTATAAAGATTGTCCTGTCAAAATGAGATCAGATCTTATGACTGATATCCTTCTTCATTAACGGAAAGATTTATTTTGGATCGGGCAGAAGCTGTCATGCAAACATACTGGCAAAAGTCACTAAGCATTTCATAATTGTGTGAGAATGTGAAACTAATGTGAACAGGGACATGGGCTGGAAGTGCACCGGGCGTTTAAAGTAGAATAAACATTCCTCCGTACCGCGAGCTTCCGGCCCATATCACCACACAAGCAATTGTATCTGTGTCCGCTATTGGATTACACAGTGACATCTGTACGCACGTGGACTTAAGTGCTCGTAATTCTGAAAATATTTGCTCAGTTGAGGAACATTTTTTAAGCAAATGGGCTTCTGCTCTAAAGTGTTTTTAATGGACTTAAAAGGGTTGATTTAAAATGAGCAAATTATATGTTTTATATGGTAAAAAAATAACGTGTAAGAGACAGAATAAGGAGATCAAGAAAGTATAGACGCATGTTGGAATTAGTCTCACATTTAAGTGCCAAGCGGTCTGTCTTGATTTTGTTAAAATGGTATGAAAATGACATAATACTTTGTAGTTTGGATGGCCTAAATAGTTTAAAGTTGGCAACACATTTATTTTCCAGAAAAAGTGCTTTGCAAGAACTTACAGTGTGACGATTTCTGAAACATTTAGGTACTTTTTGGTATTTTTTAAAATATAAAAAAAAGTGTGTTCTTTCTTTACGTCTGCTTTATTCGGCAGTGATGGATAGGACCTTCACTCAAGTCTGTCTCGGTATTCCTCTGAACCTTGTCTAACCCTCAATGCCAACAACGGAATTAGAGCCAGTGTTTTCCTCTCTCTCCACCGGTTCTTTCATCCCCATCCAGTGATAACAGAGGCTAAATTAAAGTTCCGAAGGATATTTCAAAGAAGTACACAGCACATGAGCGTTCAGAGTCTGGAAGAACAGAGGGATTTCAGTAAGATTAATCAAACCTCTGTAAGGCTCTCTGTTTACAGGGAAGTCTTTACTAATTGATGAGTAGAATCAGTTTTTAGGTAGATATAGGAGCCAAAATGAGCATTTGCCACATTCAAGAAAAATGGCCTGGCAAGTGTTCCTACAAAATGTTCTGTGGGCTGCCATTTATATTAATAGGTTATATTTTTGTGGTTAATATTTTTATTTACATACATTTTTTCAATAGGTACCTTCAGTGCTTAGCACCTAAAAATAAGTGAAATTAATTCTACAATAATATTTTATTTCTACAATATTAACATTGACACTGAATTTATCACTCATTATTCAAACCTCAGTTCCTAAATATATATTTTTGTCTGCCAGCATGCTCCAGCAAAGTCCTGTGTTTGCTCATACACTGTCGTACATTTAAACACAGACCAAAAAAGCAGTACAGGCTTGCTTGAAATGGCTGTCATATCTCTGGACTGAGGCCAGCAAACCCTTTTTCGCTTCTAATCCACACCATGGATCATGATGCAGGTTCTCACTGAGAACAGCAGACTCTGACTAAACCTTTTACTCGACGTGCAGACGCTCTGTTGGTTCTCTTGGGTCCAGAATGTCAAACTCATTAAATGTTTTATCCCCATTTCCTAAATGATTTCATCTGCTCAGTGTAAATATTCCCCAATAGAAAACCCATGGAGACAGAAAGGGAGGGTCTGGAACCAACATTTCCCAGTTACTTTTTTATGATTGTAGTGGACAGGCATTGGGGTAACATTACATGTTACACTAACTGTTTTGTGTCCAAAAAAAAGTAAAATGATCTCCCTACACAACCCCTATTATTTTTTCTCTTTTTTGTGATCTCAGGTTAATTTTTCACAATACATAAATAATAAAAATATGATTAAATAGAAAATTATCGGTCTATTCAACCACTCAAGTTCTGGAGTATGATGCACATCGTGTGGTCTTTTCACATTTCATCATGTAAATCCCTTAAATGCCTGTTTTCTTTCAGGTCCTTGCTTCTGGAGACAGTGCCTGGCTTGATTAAGCTGAATAATGAGCAGACTTCTGTAGCAGCAGCGTCCTCTAAAGGCCCAAGACATCAGTGGAGTTTCCAAGCCCTCTGTCAAGCACAGCAGAGGCAGCATGATTCACTCCTGCAGAAACATAAGATGGAGATCAGGTGAAAGCTTATTTCAGTCTCCAGTAAATACCAATAAAGGCCAATTAAGTCAAAATTTAAATGTTGGATGAAAAATGATAGCAATGGATGTAAATTATACAGAGTCATTTTATTCTCATAAAATCAACACAGATCAACAAAGCCTAATGTCTACGTTCATGATAAAGTTGTTGTTGTAAATGTCTAGTGTCTTTAAAGGTTCGCAACACCAAATGAATGTATGAACATGGAACAAGAAAATGCAATACAATACAATAGTTTATATTTGTTTATTATTATTATAATTTAATTATCATTTAAAACTAAGTCATCTCTAAAAGGTATTCAGAAAAATCCAGCCTATTGTAATAAACTTGAATGGTTTGGGCATTCAATTTTTGCAAATCGATTGTCAAAAAAGGGAGAAAACTAAGCTGGTATTTATCAGGTTTCTTTAAATTAAGATTTGTACATTTTAATTGATTCAAATTAAGAATTTAATAGTCACGGGTTCTCACATATCAGCAAGATATGACATTTTGACTTTGATATAAAAGCCCCTTAGATGCTGTCTCAGACCACCAACACATAAGTCAGAACACTCGCCATGTTTCATAAAGGATGATTGGCAGACGTCTGTGTGTCCTGCGGTTCAAGCTGAGGTCTCTCATGGCTTAGAGGACTTTAGAAATACCCCCTCCAACCCTTCCGCCGCACACTCCACACAAAGAGTCTTTTGGACTCCCGTGGGGACTGCTGCAGCCATTTAACATCTGACCTGACCCAGTGTCAGTCCCAAGATTTGGCAAGGTGAAGACTTTGCTGTCTGACCGCGAGACAATGTTATATCAGTGCCTGTGTTGATCTGTAGGCATAGAGTAACCAGTTAACCCCAACGGATTCCTTTAATATCATCAAACTGCAGCAACAAAATTAGATTTTCTATCCTAAATAGCCGTATATATGATGCACATTAGTTCTGCGCAAGAACGGGTTGAATAAGGGTTTGGAATCAGAAAATGAAAACCTTTCCCAATTTTTCAGAGGGAGTTTCAGCTGTCGGAGAGAAGAGGGACTGTTTAAGGTCTAAGATTGTATTTATTTGCCTTGGCTGCTTGTAACAAAGTTTGCCTTTCAAGATGTTCATTGCCGACTATGTATGCAATTTGACATTGATTTGTTTTAATGAGGTAATCAAATGAACCATTATAACCATACGTCTTTGTGTTTGCACTTGGTGTCAACAGGTTTCAACAGTAGTTTTGTTTCATGGTTCAAATGTACATTGCATTTGACTCTAGCTCTTTTTTAAAACTACGTGCTGAACTGAGGTGTAACTGCTTTGTGTGCGGTGTGGCGCTTAAGCATGTCAGAGGATTAGAATAGCAGGGACTCTGTAGTGACAGAGATGGTTTATAATGTTGACAGCAGGGACGGCTTGGGGGTCAGAGGCATTAGGGGCCAAAGTCACCGTGGTTAATAGAGTAATTAGAGTAACATTGAGGCACCTTTGTAGAGATTTTCTGTAAAATGTAATCATTTGCCAGTTGAAGATCACAAACAAATATACATCTAATAAATATAATAAAGCGATCGCTCACCAAAAATAAAAATTCTGACATCATTAATTTACCCATACATCGTATGTCTGGGTGAGTAAATGATTAAATAATGTAAATTTTTGGGTAAACTATCTCTTTAAGTTGTCTTGGTAATGTTGCTGTCGGTTCTGTCCGTTTAGACTGTTATAAATTCATATCCAGAAAAAAATATTTTGCCACAACATGTTTTTTTCATTTTCATTTATTTGTCTCTTTAACACAATGTACATTAATGTGTTGTGTTAAAATAGAATTAAAATCAGGATTTTCAGTTCCCAGCATGCTTTGTGTAAGACTGCTGGAGAGTAATTTTCTTAAATGGATAGTTCACCCAAAAATGAAAATTCTGTCATAATTGACTTACCCTCTTGTCATTTCAAACCTGTATGACTTTCTTTCTTCTGCAGACCACAAAATATGATATTTTAAATAAGGTTGTTATTAGCAATCATTAGCATTGGTTTTGTGTCCATACAATAGAAGTGAATGGGTGCCATTGCTGTTCGCTTACCAACTTTCTTCAAAATATCTCTTTTTGTGTTCTGCAGAAGAAAGAAAGTCATACAGGTTTGAAATGACAAGAGGGTAAGCCAATGATTACACAATTTCCAGTTTTGGGTGAACTATCACTTTAAGTGTTATGTGCTTTTCAGTAAAGAGAAACACTTTTCAGAGTTAAATGTTTATCTATCTTCGAGATTTAGAAGAGTTTGTTATATTTTTGGGTTTTGTGGTTATCATTGTTCAGAAGAGTGGTACCTTTGCTTAGGTTGTGGGAAGTTACATTTTAAACCTGAATTTCTGTAAAGCACTGTTAACTTAATTTAATATATTAGAAAAAATGAATGAACATTTTGATGCTTTAGTTTTTTAACCACCATCATTTATGTACTTTTTTCTATGTTGCACAAACAGTTATGCGCCCTCTCAACACGATGCCCAGCTTCTTTCCAGTGGTCACTGTGCAGACCTCTTCAAATTGGCAGTGGACCAGCGTTACGCCCATGAATATGGGGAAAGCTTTGTTACGGACGATCCTGCATCTTCCACAGCTGCTGACAGCAGTCAGTGTGATTTTTCTGAAGCATTTCCATCACAGAGGATAAGCCCAGAGAAGCAACCTCAGCATACAGCAGATCCCCAGAAGACTCACCGTGAGCTTCAAACTAATGACCTTCAAACCGACTTCCCAGACAGCTGTACTGAGACACAAACTGAGAAGGAACCTGTTCAGACTTTGAACCTTGAAAAGTATGGCTCTCACACACAACACATGTTTTACACAACTTTTTGACGTCACATAATGTTTACAGTTTTTACGTTGTAGTGGATGTTGTGAGGAAACATCTTGCATGATTTGAAGCTACATTTCATTTTAGCTGAAGGTAACCAGAATCAACTCATCTCTAAATCAGTGAGACGACATTGGATCCCGGTCGGTCTTTCTCCAGATGTTTTAGGGCAGATGAATCATCCCAAGCTTGAGTTCAGTGACATTCATTTAGTCATTTATGACCTTGGTGAGTCATCAGATAAAATTGTCTTTCACTCAGAGCGGCTGTGGTCATCCAGCGATGCTGGCGGAGATACGTATTGCAGAGACGTGGGGGCCCCTCAGGCTTAATTGCAAAAACTCCAGAAAGATTGAATATTCGTAGGATGGAGGAGACCAGCATTGAGAGGCCAGAACTTCCGAAGAGCGACCGTGCTGCTGTTGTTATACAGGTAAGACTTTTTAGCAGTTTTTTTATTCAAAGATATTTGGAGACATGGACAGTTGAACTTATTTTTTGCCTTCAGTTTTTTGATCTACTGCTCTTACCCCTGGAAAGGTTTCCATAGCTCATTTTATGAATGCAGTAAATAACTCAAATAAAATGAAATCATCTTCATTGCGCTCTTACTGACTAAGGCTTGTTTTGGATCGGTGGGTTTCTTTCACATATGTAACTTCTAAGGGATATTTTCTCTTTCTGCCTGTGTTTAATGAGTCTCCGGGGACTCGAACGGGGAGAAAAAAATGATTAATCAGATTCCAACAGGAATGGGAGCGCCGGGGTTCTGATCCGCTAAGTCTTTTGTCCCGCAGGGAATACGCAGATTTAAAGGCAACCCGGTGTTACATTTGTCTTACAAAGCCAAAGTCACCGAAAGTTCAAACTGCAGACCGCGGGGCAATTAAATAGAGGTTAACATGTTTTATCTTCCTAATGGGATAACACACCATATTTATGCTTGTATATGATTCATGGTCGTGTGTGTTGCCCCTGCAGGCTGCGTGGAGGGGCTACGATCTGCGGAGAAGGCTGGCCTGCGCTCTTGCCGGTGCGCGGCTCACGGAGAGCGATGAGGACTTTGAAGAGGTGGACACGGACGAATTCATTTTTGATGAGGTATGAGCAGATGCGTGGTGCTCCTGCCATTATGGCGATGTGGGCAGACTGATCGCTGGGACTGGTGGGTCGACAGTCCTTTAACTAGCACTTGTGGCTGCGAGGGAAGAAGCTGTCAGCAGTGATTAGGTGCAGAAGAAGTGCAGGCAACGAGCGGGAAGGGAAAACGTTGTTTCTTTTTCCTGTCACCTGCTTTTTTCTGTCTATTTGCATCAGGTTTATTTAACGTAACTTTGGCTTAACCATGCATTACGCTAAGTGAGCTCATCTGCGTAGCTTGTTAGGTGATTCATTATAGTGAATTAGGATGTCAGATTACGTTTTGTGTTTTTGGTTTACGTACGAAAATTCTGAGGACTTCAATTCAGTTTTTCGTTTTGAAAAGTTCTACTAGCATTCATTTACCCACACTGGCAAATTTATTCATCACGACTTGAGCAAAAAATAAACATGCTCTGTTTTGAAGTGGATATGAGCTCAAGTGTTTGTGCACACTGAAAACATCAATGCTAGTTCAGTGCTTTTAGTTTAATGCGATCTGCCACTTGCTTTGAAGGAATAACAGAAACATAGAGATGCATTTCATCAGCTGTAAAAATCCCATCAGATGTCACTTTGGAACGATGCAATCCATGTTCAGCTCTCTGCTTTCATGTGTTCTGGGTTGTGACTAGAAGGCGATGGAGAAAGACTGGATAAGCCTGCATTCCAATACGTCACCGGTCAGGGCGATGCCATATTCAGCTCACTCGCCGTTGCCAAAGGTAACAGCTCAACTAACCCTCCCTCGGTCTGTGGGCCGGCACAATCAGAGTCTCTCGAGGTGATTAAGTGCCGGCTTTATTGCCTCCAAAAACACAATTACTTTCTGGGCCGCCTCAAACTTCCTTCTCGTCAGCAGATGTCATTTTTCAACGTGGTGCTTTTTCTCCCGAGGTTTCTTTTCTTTAGAGAGAGCCGGACTTTTCCATCACGGTAGCGATGCCGTGATGGGACGCAGCTGCTGTGGAGATGTGGCGATTGTAGAATGCAATTCAGTGTTTTTGAACCAAGATGAAGACTGAGTGAATAGATACAATGCAACAGTTTACATGCTTAGAATATTCCAGTTATAAGTGCATATAAAGCATAGTTCTTTTTGTTAGAAGTATTTCCTTTAGCAAGAGCTGTATTTCATATTTTCAGCAAAAGGACGAGTAAACCAAATTAAAGTTTTCTTTTTGATTAAGTAAAAATGTGCCGTATATATATATTTTTTTAAAGGGATAGTTCACCCAAAAACTGTCATTATTCGCTCTTCTTCAAGTTGTTCCAAACCTGTATACATTTCTTTGTTCTGTAAAACGCAAAGGAAAATATTTTGCATAATGTGGGAAACCAAACAGTTCAGGGGCACCATTGACTACCATACCAACATTCTTCCAAATATCTTTGTGGTTAGCAGAACAAAATGTATACAGGTTTGGAAGAACTTGAGGGTGGGTAAATGATGACAATTTTCATTTTGGGGTGAACTGTTCCTTTAAGATAACAAGGATATTGTTTATGTATGTTGAGGAATTGTCCAGTACGATGCACTAATACTGATCAGTCTAGAATGAATTGGAATCGAGTTGATTTACACATGCAAGTTTAAGTAGTGACAATAAATCTCCTTATTTCCTTATTTAAATCTCCTGATTTACTGTATTCTTTGTATCACACTGAAAAAAATAACTTGTAGAATTTACTTAAAACATGTTCGTGCAAATTGTTATGAGGATTTTATTAAGTCATATTTGCTGCTATAATTCAAGTACAATTTAATAACCAGAATAAAGTCAATTCTACTTATTAAATACATTTAGTTTTTGTTAAAATATTACTCTGGAAATGGAAAATGTTATTTAAAGTAAACAAAAAATATTACGCTGAACCAAAACATGTGTCTAACTCAAACTTCACGGATCACTTACTTTCACATTGAAAAATACTATTTTATAACAACATAGATGGTCAAGTTAGACTGGTGGTCTCTGTACTGGCATTAGCACAGTTACGGTTAAATAAGTGAAATAACACACTTCATGACTAATATCGTGCCTCCCTCAGCCTAGGCACAAGCACCGCTCTTCTGAACAACGTTAACAACTTAAAAAACCCAAGCTTAAAAATAATACCTAAACTCTCCTAAATCTCAAAGATAAATCAACAAAAAAACACAAACAAGTCTTTCTTTTTACTGAAAAACACTTAAAATTACAGTTAATCTGGAAAATTAATCTCATAATGCAGTTAGATACAAAGCATGCTGGGAACTACAGATCAACTGACAAGGTAGTTATACTGTATCTACAAAAATTATTTATGTAGTCTCAACACAAAATAAATAAGTAAACTTAATTTGACCTATTTAAATGGGTTTAACATAATAACATTTAGTTGGATTTACTTAATAATTTGTTCAATTAAAATTACTCAAACCAAAATTAGTAGATTTTATTCCCAAGATTTTAACTTTATTTAAAACATTTTTTTTGTTAAAAACAGGTCTATTTTAATCATTTCTTTTCATAAAATCTACTGAGGCACATAATAATTTTTTTCAGTATTGAAATTTGATGTTGTTCTATAAATTCTGTAAATGAGTAATACTGATAAAATCTGCAGGCTAATGCTAATGTTTTGTGGCATATTCTAATAGTCGTGGTATTTACAGTTTTCATTGCCTTTCATGAAGCCTCGTGAGAGTCCATCTGTTGTTCCATGTCTACCCAAACATGCCTGGTCAGATAGTAAAGGTGCAGTCCGCTTGGAGCAAAGTGTGTCACCTCACCTTAATAGCAGGTAATGAGAATAGAGCCGTTTATTCCTTATCATACCTCAGTAGATTATCTGTATCCAGTTTGGAGGCTTTGTGTCTCATGCTGATGAAATTAAAAGGAATTATTTTTGTTTTGAATTTTCACTAGGTTTACGAAATATTCTGAATCAACGCTCAGAAACAACACCCTTTCCGAGAGGTCAGAAACAATCCTCAAAGAATGGTATGTTCCTGCACTACTTGTAATTTTTTCAATTCAATGTATATTTTATTATTTTTTTCTACATGTGTATGTGCGCGTGAACTCAATTGGTTCATCTTGTTGGTATCTCTCTTAGGGGCTTCACGAGTAACTCCACTGCTCTTCTCATGCTGAAGAGAGCCAATAAAATGAAGGGCAGTAAACCACAACACAAAAGATTATTGGGTAGGTCTATCAGTCTCTGTCTCCGTCTAGCTATTTCCCTTGAAAAAAAAATTTTTTTTGCAAATAAAGGTCTGGAGGAAGAATATTTTATAAATGTTGTATCTGTAATATGCTTTGCATGTTGGTTATCCCATTAAAAATGAGAAATAAGCCGTTACTGTATAATAAAATACGGACAGTCTTGTTTTGTTGAAACTCGTTTTTTTGGGGGACTTAATGAAAAATGTCAATTTCCCCAAAATCATGCCTGTCTTAACGTCCATTTAATTTCTTTTTTGTCTCTTTGGTGAGCCGTCGTACTATGCTAGCGTGACATTCTGTATAAACCTTAATCTGCCATAACAGCAAGCAGCCTCATGCCTTGTCATGTACCATTGACCTGTCCACAAACACGCTTGCATGTCTTTGGGCTCTAACGTTCCCCCTTGTAAAAAGTCCAGAAGTAGCTTTTATTACTAGGTGCTAGGGGAACATCAGTACTCATAAGTTCAATGGGCCGTGAGTCTGAGAAGAAGCCCAGACGAAGCGAGTAGTCCTGGCCCTGGCCTGGATCCTCCAGGGTTGGCCTGAAGCCGGCTTTGATCAAGGTCAGGAGTGCGTGACTCTAATGCCACAAATCCAATCATGGCCCCATGAAATGAGGGCCTGTGTCGAGCTCTCGGAGCACTGCTTCATGGGCTCTTTGGTCTCTTAATGGAAAGTGAAGCTTTGGTTTCTGTCAGTTTTCTATTTGCCCCGGTCTGCTCAATGAATGCAGCGTTCACATGAGCTCATTCGTGCTTGCGTTTTTGTCTGCGTTATGTGTTCTATACCCAAACGCACGTCTGGTCTTGTTCAAGAGCCACAGGAAGCAGTATGTTTGCAACGAAGCTCATAGGCGGACCGGGCATAAGTTCAAGGACTTTAAAATTACAGTAGGGCTAAATTGTTGATTGATGTATCAAGGTACTCACTAAATGAGTTAAAGGGATAGTTCACCCAAAAATGAAAATTCTGTCATCGTTTACTCACCCTCTTGTCAAACCTGTATGACTTTCTTTCTGCTGCAGAACACAAAAGAAGATATTTCGAAGAATGTTGGTAATCATTTTGTTTTTATAATTTATTTTATTTGTCCACAATAAATGCAGTCGCGCAAAATGCTCCCATAGAATTCCCAGAGATGCGATAGATTCAGCAATCTGCATACATTCATCAACTGGGACACCCTTAAACCTGCCTTGCATGTATTACACGAAAACATACACATTGCCCCATCAAATTGAATACACATGATGGGGTTGTAAATAGCTAGCTAATAGGTTGTGTGGGATGGCGGAGAATAAACAAGATGATTGTATTTCAGGAGACTTTGTAGCGGACCTGAAGTGTGAAATTGAGTTAAGTGCAGAGGAGGTAGTGCACTCAGAGGGTTTCAGAGCGCGTTGTCTGCAGCCCTGGTGCCACACCAGGGGGCGGGGCTTCCAGCGAGATGCTACCGAGGGGGGTCGAGCGCAAGAGATAAGGATTGGGAGGGAGAGATGAAAGGCCAGGGCAAATAAATGAAACGAAATTCTTCTAACATTTAAACATTTGCTTTCTTTCTTTAGTGCTTTTTTTTGTTGTTGTTGTTGTTCCGACTCCATCAGTCCCCCGGCGTATGTAAGCTGATACCCATTTTCAAGCGGGTTACTTCATATCCAGCACATCCACAAAAGAGAGCTCGGATAAAATAAACACAAGTGAGTCGGATATCTTGGAAAGAATCTGTCACGGCTTCGGGGGGCTAATCACCTCCAGAAGGGGGCTTGGAGCGTTCGACTGAAATGTAAGCCCCTGCTGGGGTAGAGCAGGGGAGCGGCGGCCGGCCTGTAGCCTGGGGCTTGGGGCCGTCTCGAGTGGGGTTGGGGTGGGCTATTGGGGTTGCCTTCTGCAGGTCAGAAGAGGGGAAGAGCAGGTAGCCTAACACCATCCCTATCCAGAACATAGTGCTCAGTTACCCGGTTAAAGAGCCAGGCCATGATGCCCAAGGTGATCTTACACTCTTACATACTGTGTGAAAGTATAATTTAATATAATGTAAAGTTTGATGCTTTTTTTAAACACATGCTTCGATTCTGAAGGGTAGATTAATACTTTTTTACTTTCTGAATGTTATTAATTCATATAATGATTAATCATCAAACTGGTGATGTTTCTTAACATTTTCTATAAACTGAGAACAAATTTGTTACATTTTCCTGTCCTGTTTTGATTGACAGGATATATCGACCCTACATATAGAATTGACTTAGTTTTGGTTTTTTGAATGTTATGCTTTTTAAATTCAGCTCCCAGCAAATGAAGTTGGAAATGTATACTTCATGATGATGTTTTTACAATAATAATTTACAATAACAATAATCCGAGATGATTTTTAGAACCTCAGTTATCAACCAAATAAAACAAGAATCGAATCTTATTTATTATTGCAAAGCTTCTACTTTATCTTTTCTCATGCACCAGCGCAATTAATAAATCTCCTAATAAAATGTTATCAGATTCCTTCCACCGATTTGATCCAGTTATTATGATTGCCCTGAGTTATGTCAGTTTGATATGAATGACAGGCGCTTTTTGCATAAAAAAAAGAGTTTGTGTATGTGTGTGTGTTGACCGCTGATTGACCGCCTGTGGTCTGCTCTCTGGAGGTGAAGGTTTGACCCAGGGTAAAGGAAAGTGGGAGACAGAACCTCACGATAAAAGACCTGACCTCCCTCTACGAGTCTGCTCAGAGAACTCCCAAACAATCAAAGCCCCATGGGTATGTCTCATAGTCTCACACACAAGCACACTATCCGACCAAAAGGACACATTTCACTCAGTGTGCTCTGTGCATGTGGCATGACTTCATTGTGATTAACAATTTAGGCATTTTGCCGCTCAAATTCCAGTTTGGTATGTCAGACCTAAAAATAACTGGAAGATGTGTGGAAGCATTTTTGATTAGATGTAGGATAAAATTTATTTAAGCTTCATCATATTAAAGGTTCATGATTGTTACTTGAAAACATATTTTGAATAGGGTAAAATATAAGAAAACCATTGAGTAAAAAATACTGGTAATCTATGTAAAGAAAAAATTTAAGAAAAATTCAGGATGAAATAAATGAAATTGAAAACGGTATAGATAATAAATGTTATATAATATCTTGTGTATAATAGATTGTTTTTCGGATGTAAAATACAAAGAAATGCAATATTATATTTCACGTCAACATTAGATGGAATTTATGCAAATTTGTTTTTTTTCTGAATTTTTTTCTTTTTTGTAAGTATTAAAAAAGGTCCAAAACACACATCAATCTTATTCTGTGTTTGTTGTACTATTTTAGCCCTGTGTGTGAATTTAACATAGTTGTGGGATGATCAGGGTAGTTGTAATCTTAGTTTTGAAAGGCTTGACCTCGTCTCTGCGCCTCAGTATTGGTATAAAGGAAGCAGGATTTATTAAAATACCTGCACAATGACCTTAAAGAAACCACTTTGACCTGGTTTGTTTCTATTGGCCTGACTCCCCTCATGAAAGAACTGATTCTCTGACTCCTGTCATCGCCATAGCTGCACCACACGGATAATGTACTTAAGAGTTCCTCTAACAGGCGTGACTCCTGGGCCCCCTGATGTCCTGAGGGTGGGATCGATAGGGGGTTGCGGGTTCGAGAGCTACTGAACACCAGACGTATACATGTGTCTGTGCTGCCTCTGAAGGTCCTCCGCTATTATTAAAATTGTTTTATTTATTTTATTTTCTTGTATGTTGATGCACAGTTTGTATACATTTTCTGAGTTATAAAAAAAGCCTAATCTTTCCCCATCAACTTTTTTCTATTGTGTTTACCCTACCATATATGTAAATGACAGTAAAGACGTTGTTTTGAAGTTGTACAACTATTGAAAGTAAACATGCAATTGCTGCCATTGTTGCATTTCAGCATTGCTTGAGCAGCAAAAAATTTTTTTTTTCATTTTTCGTTCAGTCCTTGGGTAGGAGTTAACGGCTTGACATTTTTAGTGGATTTTCAATTAACCCATGACAACTGTAACCCATAAACCTTGTCCGCTCTTTAGTTTTTCATGGCAAAACCATGAAAATGACTTAAATAAATGGCTCATTAGTTCCAGCACTTGGACGTTGGATGTCATTATCAATTCTTGCTAGTCTCCTCTGAGAGGACGTGTTTATTTAGAATTAGACCTTTATAGCACGTATCAACACTGTCCATAAATGTTTCTACTTACCAACACATTTGGTTTATTTATTGCTCAATAAACTTAAGCCACAAAAGTTATTAAAACAAATGTCATTTCCTAACCTGTAGTTTTATAATTATGCTGTGTTGAGCCATACCCCCTAAAATGTTGTTACTTTTGCTGCCTATAAAATCCAGTACAGTTTACAACATTCTTGTTGCTTGTTTCATTTTCTTGGTGCTTATTGGGACTCTTTTTAAATGTAATGTTTATTGCTGTCCATGTTTAACTGGTTAAATAAAACATATTTTTTTCTTGTTTTATGTCGTGCAGTTCGTCAAGTTGAGAATGACTTTCAGAACGCACAGAGAGTCGAGGAACCACAGAATTATAAGGAGAAAACTTACCAGTGGCTCCACGCGCAAGCAATTCATCCTCACACAGATGCTGCAGTCTCAGTACGGTAAGATACTTAGATTGGAGAAATACTGTACAGAAAAATAATATATTATAATCTAATCAGTGATGAATAATAGTGGGGACTTTAAATAGACACTATTAGGTCTTAAATTATCATGCTGTTTATCTGTTAACCTATTCTGTGATTTTTGTAGGGATCATTTCCTCCCTGAGATTGATCGTGATATTCTTTATGGTGGAAGGGTGCAGCTTGTGGTAAGATTGGTTTTCTTTATTCTGTATTTACACCCTTAAACAAAATGAACTGCAAAACTGTTTTTTAAATAAATTAAAGTAATACACATAAATGCTAAATACTAAGAGAATGTAGTCTTGCTAAAACTGTTGCTTTAAACTAATTAAATTAGAAATTAAAGTGGGAATGTGTATGTATGTATATATGAAGTGTTTGGTTCCAAAATGAGATGATTCCATTTTAACATTTTTTTTTAAATCATGTTTTTATTATGTTATCATGTTTTTGTTGTGTTAGTTAGCTGTATATTTTTTTTAGCTATTATGGCTTAAATCAAAACAAACCAACTGCAGTTTGATTAATATTAATTGATTAATTTTGTTGTTGCACAACAACAACAAAAAGAGAAAGAGAAAATTTCTCTCATTTTGGAACCAAACTCTTCATACGTGTGCTGTACATAATTTTATGTTACTGCTTTTGTTTTTAAGGCCAGTGTTGGTGGAAGGAGTGGTGTAGATTCAAGAGCTAAGCTTTGGGCAAATGCCACTGGTGTCTCTCCACCTCCTAACAAACCAACTCAGGCACCGAGACATTCAACTGAACATGAAAGTAAGTCTCAAAAAAGTTATCTATACCGTGATTAACTTTATGTTTATACAGAATACAGATTTTTTGTATTATTTACAGAGTGTTTTGCAAAAGTACTGCCTAAACAAACCTTTTGCTTTCATAGCTTATTATATTTCAAGAATGGATTTGTTGATAAAAGAAAGGTTATGAAGTACAAAAACTTCCCATTAACATTAGAAACATATGTCTCGTTATCTTTGCCCTCAGTGTTGATAATATCACACAAGCCACAGAGAGCAGCAAAAAATGCTCTTTCAATGAAAAAGACGAAACTCCACTGTTATTAAAACATATCAGCATATAATCTAATATTTTTTGCTATATGTCTTTTTCAAATTTAAGATTACATTCTGATGACCAACTCCATATGATTCCTCCCAGTAATCATTTCTGAAATGTTAAAGGTGTTAATAATTAAAAATAATGAAAACATCACACAATATTGTAAAGGTAAAATTTGCCAGTCAAGCTATTGCAAAATCATGAACTGCACTGCAAAGATAACTTATTGTGACATTATAAACAGTATTTACTGACATGGTCACAGTATAAACATCATCCTTTTTTTAAATAATGACAGCTGTTACAATATCACACAAAACAAATATCATTGTGTTGCCATGGTGACGTAGATCAAGACAACATGTTCTAGTGTGTGCCTGAATAATTTAGCTTGTGTATGTATGTACTTATGTGAACATGGTTGCATATGTGCGCGTGGCAACTCAGTATTAAGATGCCAGGGTCGATTAGGGGACAAGGGGAATAATCTCTTTTTCAGCAGGAAACAGTGAGCAAGACCTTTGACAGATCACTGAATAAGTGCAAGCTCCGTGACACACGCACTCGCTGCACCCTGACAATGATGCTAGTGAGTGACATAAGCAGGGCTCAGCACATTTAAAACAGCGATGCAGGACTGAAGGCTTTTCACTGTCTCTCCTAATGAAGCTAAATTGGAATCTGATGATGAATTGAAAATGAAATCCACGAGGAAACTGACAGACTCACTGAGTGTCTGTCTGTCTGTCTGAATAACTTAATAGAGTCTTTCACATTGAGGTATTTATAGGTGATTTATTGGAGTAAGTTTACTAGTACAAAGTATGTTGTGAGGCTGTTTATCTGTGGATCAATGCTGTTATCATGCTTTTTTAAAGAGAGTTTGATGGTCTGCATGCAAAATGTGTTATAAGTGGGTGTTTCTTAAGCTACAGCCCCATTACCTGTGGGTTGATTTAGACTTTATGTTCCAGCATTTTGATTAGTATTTTATAAAATTTCAGACTTCTTGTTTCAATCTTAAATTTTTTAATTCTAAGTAAACATATTACCACATTTCAACTGATCTAAAGAAATAGAAGATATATACAGTGTATATATATATATATATATATATATATATATAGAATAACCTATTTAATTTAATTGTGTGAAATTTCATTATTTTAATTTAAACACAAATTACAAGATTACAGGTTTTTAAAAGTCAGTGAATAAAGAGCTTAAATATGAATGTGAAATAGGAGATTTAGGAAACATGTAGAGTAGTATACTGGAGTATTATATTTTTTATATCAAGTATTTATATTGAGTATTTATTAGAAGAGTGTTATATTTTGTTTTATTTCCGGATAATCTCTATTTTTGTCAAATTATGAAAGATGTTAATATTTTTGTGTATTTATGATAGATAAAATGCGTGCCATAACATGAACTTTAGCCAGTCTTTAGCAATTTTTTTCCAAAACAAAGTAGAAATTTTATTTGTACAGTAATGTACAGAACATACACAAAACAAAATTCTTCTCTGATGCATGTATAAACTTACACTGTTGTGTGTTGTCAGTGGGTAAATTAAACTAACGTGAGTGAAAAAAGTGTTCGAGAAAGTATTTCACTAGGAATGCTCATTTTTAGAAAGTGTTTTATTCCCGTGGCATATTAGCCTGTCTGTTGTTTATCAACTAACATAATATAAAATTTCCCAGTACCTCACAGGCCTCTTGTCGTTTGAATTGAATCAGTGTGAGTCATTAAGTCATGGGGCTGAGGTTGACAGGTTAGTTCTACGTTCAATTACGAAACGAAATCCACAAGTACTACTTAGCTTTAATGCAACAAGATACCCTCTGCTTACTGGGGCAGAGCCATAAAGAACAGTTTAGGGAGCCATAAACGTTTTCATTATGTGTGTAGAGGAAATCTCCCGGTGCCTCATTTTTGCCCCCTTTCAAAGGTAATGGGAACAAAATGGCTGAAAACAATTTGTTTGGTCACAGCGGTTAAGTGAGTGTGTGGCCGTTTTATTAAGTAGCGACCCACAAAAGTGGAGCAACAACATGGGTTTCTTTTAATATAAATGTTGAGGGGTTAAAGTATAATTTATATCCATCTGAGGCTGACATTTATTCCACCTCACTCAATGCAGACAAGGAACAAACGAAGACTAATTTTATGAAAACAAGATTTCGTGTTAGGTAAAAAAATTGAGACATTTATTAAATGTATTGAATTTATTATGAGCTTTGGAAAATAAGAGCTATTTGGCTTTGAGATGGCCTTCTCTGTCTAGCACTAAATTGAGCTTTGAAATTAAAATGATGCATTGTTTTCTGAATACGGTAATACTAGATTTAAAGTTTGCGTACGGTGCATGGAAGTCTATTGAGATTTTCCTGTCGCTCCGTCTTGCTCCGTATTTCTCCTTTGCGAGTGCTGCAGAGGCTTCTACACGTGGAACGCATCAGGCACAGAAAAAAGCTCGCTTTGTTCTCTGTTTGAAAAGAACTGTGCTTAACTCACTGTGGAATAGACAACTCTGATGGGCCATAGCATATGGATAAGGACCATGAATCCCTGCTGGGCGAGAGCTTCAAATCTATACTAACTATACTAGTATACCATGGCACTATTGCGGGCATGCATGTTCAGTTTACAGAAAGTATTTTTTTCATCCATTAATAATATGTATTGAAATGTTGTTTTTGTTCTGACAGAGACAGAAGTTCCATCACCCAACAGAGTCAATTCAGCTCCGTCCCGAAAGGAACGCATCTCATTCCGGGACAATCCGGTCCGGCAAAGTGGAGGCTGGGGTGGAGGAAAGAAGAGGACTCAATTGAACAAGTAAAAGACAGCCACATCAGCGTCAGTTTATTGCACTGAGATAATATTGATTCAGTTTTTCTCTTTTCTTTCACCTCCGTATTTGTGGTCGTGTATACGTCCAGGGTGTGATGGATGTCTTGTTGATGTAAGCCCTTAACAAGACTTACAATGCACATTTGATCTCTAGTGAAATTCCCCGCAGCTGCTGTTTTTACTAAAATCCAGCTTCCTCTCCTCCAAATGAATTAGAAGCAATGGATGAGATATAGCCCAAATATCTGCAGGCGGTCACAGGATACGTATTGCTTTCAAGTATCACTCCATTTAACGTGAGCACCGTGAGTCATGGAATGGGTGGAAACCATTTACAAATGACATGCTTAATATGCAGACAATGACAGCCAATAGAATCCAGCTCATTCCTGTTTTAATTTGCTTTTTTGGTCCTTTGCTTGTACTGGAATTTTGCTTTTGTGTTGTTCCTAAAAGCGTTGTTTTCCTAAAAGTAAAAATAAGAGTGAAGTATGTTTATTGAAAGTTATAAATCAATAATCACTGTCAATGAAGTATTTGTTTTGTATACATTTTCGCCGCAAACATTCATTTTGTATTTGATTTGATAGAACGCTAAAAGCACAGATCCAAAAACTATGGCATACAGGTCCAAAAATGTGTTTTTTCTAGCGTTAGTATCAGATAGCGATAGCTGTGTTTTAAATTGCACATCATGAAGCTGACTATTCACAAACAGTGGTTGGAAAATAAGTTTCTGGCATCATCTTAGAGCTGATTTTTATGCCTAGAAATGTTCAAATAAATCTAGAAAAAAATCATGTCTTATTAGTGGGAGTTTTGGCAGCGTGTTTAGGCAGGCCATCCATAGGTCTCAGACTCATAATGGAAAGACCCTGTCTGAACTTGGTGTACTGTAAACATATGTGTGTTAATACATACATAGAAATAGGACCAAATTTGAGTATTTTCAACTGGACGATTACAGACTGGTTAAACAAGTGCCTTGTCTCATTAACATTAAGTTTCCAACTTTCCACTTTTGCTACACAAGCTCACAAAAGCAGAATGACTTCACAGACTGAATGCCAGCGGGTAATTCGTGCCAGTTGTTACCCACTGCAAACATAGGCAAACCATGAGAGAAAATCTTTACAACTGCCAGTGTGAGTAGATCTGGTTAGCAGGACCCTTCGGAAGTCTACCTATCGGTTTGTAATAGATGTTGGATTTAACTATCTAGAAACACGTTATAAGCGAATTAAATATGCATTGACTATATTCTTCACACTAAAATGAAAAGGCTTTTCAAACCAGATTTCAGTCAGAGAGCTCTATGCATCTGGCCTGACCAGAGCAGCTCTATCTCAGCAGCTGCCTGTGGCCAAACCGTTTATTATGATTTTAATGACTAAAGTGACTGCAAAGGCGTGTGCATACAAACCCAGCTGACACGCTCACTCTGGCCTCTGACCTTCACTAGAGATTCATTCTGTCTACGAAACATGAGAGATACAGTGACGGACAATAAACAATTGTGTCCTGTACAGAACCATTCCACCACCACTCTTTTGACTGGTCTGTTTCTTGTACACTGTATATACTGTATGTTATAATATTGACATTTATATTATTTTGTATTTTATGTTAATATTTGTTTTATTCTATTTATGATATTATATTATATATTTTAATCAATTTCTGTCATTAGGCCTAAATCAATATAGCCTTAACACAGGCCTACAAAATAATCAAATAAAAAATAAAAATGTAAATGTTTAATCATTTGTGTGTTTTGTTTTTGGGGTACAATAGAACACCTTATTTTACTGTTTTAATTGTCACACAATCGCATTTTATTTGCGTTAGGCCTATTCTTAACTGAGTACAACTCAGCTTATATAGTCTTCTTTCTTGCGCTTAATATGCAGACAAAATTTCAACAAACCACACCGAATTTCTCACATTTTCCCCTCAGCGAGGGGCCGAATACGAGGTCATTTCAGACTCTTAATAAGAAACCCCCCTGCTACTTAAGAGCACTCCTATTTATTTTCTTTTTTTTGCAAGAGTGGCACCATCAAACCTCTCGCATTGAAAGTGACCCGTAGATATGGCTAGCCTGGCAGGTGGTATGATTTGCAGGCAGAGGGAGAGAGCATCTCTGTGTGATCTCTTACACGGGCTTTGGAGTGACGCTGGTATCGGATGACCACTTTACTGGTCTAAATAAAAACGTTCAGGTGGTCGCAAAGTCATTTTGGTGCCGACTTTTATTCTGGCTTTTAAAAAGGTTATCGGGCATGTGCTCGCTGTGAATGTTTTTAAAAAGTTATTTAAAGCCTTAAATTTGTTGTGTGATGTTTCCGTTATATCCGATGCTGCATGCTTTGTTAACAGAGAATAAAATCAACTGGCAAGAGCTGGAATTATGCGCAGTAATTAAAGGCCTGTTTTGAAAATTGTAACCTATATAAAGCTAAAATTGACTTTTGGTTTATTGATTTTAGTTTGTTAAAGCACTTGGTTATTTTACTGTGCAATTATTTTGAACATCTAAATGGTATAACTTTTAAGTAAAAAAAAAAACGTTTTCCTCCAGTATATTCTATTTTTTTCAGGTCGTAACGGTGTTTCCTTTCAATTGCATATAATGTAATGTGCTGCCGTAATTTTAGATGTCTCCTGTATGATTCTAATTTCATTTGATCTTTATCGTTTTTTGTGTGGAGATAAAGTTATCATATTTATTTTAGAACGTTTAGATTCAAACTTCGATTTATGTAAGATATGTGTAAATTTAATATTTTGGTAATTATATTTTTAGCATCGCGTCATCAACAAACAAACAAACAAGAAGTTAAACAATATGTACAATTAAAAAACCTTCGGAAGATTTATAAGGGGTTATTTTCCAAATTAAGTGCAAATGCTCCATAATAAGAACATTTTAATAGCCTGCTAACTGTACAAAGGCAATTTGTTAGTAACAATAATTTTAGAATATTACATTTGTTTTGTTAGATTTTTTAAAGTTATTTTGATTTATCTAC